>NC_139757.1:0-32585 GCF_964211835.1 Anser anser
GGTGGGGGGGCGTGAGGGGAGACCCCCAAACCGTCCCCCCCACCCCCCCAAAAAAAAATTTAGGGGCAGGAGCTCCCCGCGCCCTCCCCCCGCCCTCACCTTGTAGAAGTTGAAGACCAGGTCGAGCTCGCAGACGTTGTGGAAATACTCGTTGAGGACCTGCGGGGAGGGAAGGAGCAGCGGGCAGGATCGGGCCGCCCCCCCCCGGTGTGGGGGGGTCCGCGGTAAGGCGGCTGGGGGCGGGACGGGGCCCCGGGGCCCCCACCGACCTCCACAAAGTTGTGGATGGCTTCCAGGTAGGCCAGGTTGTTGTCGGTGACGTCAACGCAGATGCAGAAGTAGAGCCCCGCGTAGCGGCGGTAGATGATCTTGAAGTTGCGGAACTACGGGGGAGGAAACGGGGGGGGGGGGGGGAGAAAAAAAACAGGAGGAAAAGCAAAATAAATAAATAAGTAAATAAATAAATAAAATAAATA
Source organism: Anser anser (assembly GCF_964211835.1). Classification (NCBI taxonomy): domain Eukaryota; kingdom Metazoa; phylum Chordata; class Aves; order Anseriformes; family Anatidae; genus Anser; species Anser anser. The sequence continues at coordinate 477 of NC_139757.1, forward strand.
AAAGGGAACTGGGAGAAGTAGGGCCCCGGTAGCACCGGTAGGTGATCTTGAAGTCGTGAAACTACGGGGGAGGAAAACAGGGGGGAGAAAAAACAGGAGGAAAAGCAAAAAAAATAAAAAAATAAAAAAAAAGGGAACTGGGAGGACCGGGCAATCGCAGCCCTCGGGTTCGGGGCCACAGGGGAGGAAATTGGGAGGGGGGGGAAGAAAAAACAGGAGGAAAAAGCAAAATAAATAAATAAATAAATAAAATAAAAGGGGACTGGGAGGACCGGGCAATCGCAGCCCTCGGGTTCGGGGCCACGGGGGGAGGAAATGGGGAGGGTGTGGGGAGGGAGAAAAAACATGAGGAAAAGCAAAATAAATATATAAATAAATAAATAAATAAATAAATAAATAAAATAAAAGGGGACTGGGAGGACCGGGCAATCGCAGCCCCCGGGTTCGGGGCCATGGGGAGGAAATGGGGAGGGTAGGGGGGAGAAAAAACAGGAGGAAAAGCAAAATAAATAAAAATAAAATAAAATAAAATAAAAGGGAACTGGGAGGACCGGGCAATCGCAGCCCCTGGGTTGGGGTTCGGGGCCGGGCAGCCGCGGGGGGAGGATTTGAGGGCAGAAGCGGCGGGTTTCGGGGGCGTCACCTCCACGAAGTTGGTGTGCTTGGCGTCGCGCACGGTGACGACGGCGTGCACCTCCTCGATCAGCTTCTGCTTCTCGTCGTCGTCGAACTGCATGTACCACTTGGCCAGGCGGGTCTTCCCGGCCCGGTTCTGGATCAGGATGAAGCGGATCTGCCCCGGGGGGGGGACACAAAAAACACAGCACTGGGGGGGGGGACACAGGGAATCCTGCCCCCCCACCCCCCCCCCCGTCCAGCCTCTCTCGGGGGTTTTGCTTCCCCTTCCCGGGGTATTTTGAGCCCCCCCCCCCCCGTGTAGGGGAGCAGCCCTTAGGGTGCGCCTCCCCCCCCCCCCCGCTATGAGGATCCTACAGGGGTGCTCCGCGGCCGCCCGGCCCCACGGGGCACCCCAAAATCTCCCCCTCCCTATAGGGGCGCCCCCGTGGCAGGCTGCTTCCCGGATCCTACAGCGGGGTGCCCCACGGGGGGCCCCGAAGCTCTCCCCATCCCCATAGGGAGCTTGCAACGGGGCACCCCAACATCCCCCCCCCCCCCCCAAAACCTCCCCCTATAGGGACGCTACAAAGGGCCCCCCCCAGTGACTCAGCCCCGCAGGGCACCACAGTATCTCCCCTATAGGGACCCCATAACGGGGTGACCCCTGGGGCACCCTAACGCCTCCAAAACCCCACAGGGAGCTTGCGATGGGGCACCCCAAAGCCCCCCCCATAGGTCCCCCTACAAAGGGGACCCCCCAAACGTCTCAGCCCCCTGGGGCACCCAAACATCTCCCCTATAGGGACCCTATAACGACCCTATAATGACCCATGGAACACATCTGCTTGGGGGGGGGGACCCCTGGGGCACCCCAATTCCCCCCCCCAAGGCCCCCCCCCCATAGGGACACTACAAAGGGGACCCCCCCCCAAACGTCTCAGCCCCATGGGGCACCCAAACAGCTCCCCTATAGGGACCCATGGGGCAAACCTGCTTGGGGGGGGACCCCTGGGGCACCCCAACGCCCCCCCCCAAGGCCCCCCACATAGGGACATTACCAAGGGGACCCCCCCAGACCCCCGTAGGGGAAGGCCCCCGCGCAGACCGGCCCCATAGGGCCCCCCCCCGGTACCGTGGCCCTATGGGAGCCCCTATGGGGGGGCCCTACAGCGCCCCGCCGCCCCCCCGGCCCCCCCCCGCTCCTCACCATGGCGCTGCCGTCCCTGCCAGGCCCCCCCTCGCAGCCCGGCCCCCCCCGCACCGGATATCCGCTGGGCGCGCGGGGCCCGCCGGGACGCGTAGTTCCGAGCCGCGCCCTGGACTACAACTCCCAGCACGCCCCGCGCGTCCCCCCCACCTCGGGGACCGTGCCCGGCCGGAGAGCGCGGCGCAGTGCGCATGCGCACCGCAAACCCCGCCCCCCCTCCCTCCGTCCCTCCCGCGGGCGCGCGCCCCGCTCGGCCCCGCCTCCCCCCCCCCCCCCCCCTCCGCGCGCCACGGCCTCCCGCGCATGCGCCGCCGCCGCCGCGCGCCCCCGCGCGCGCGCCGCTGCCCGCCGCCCCCCCGGCCGTGAGGGAGGGAGGAGGAGGAGGAGGAGGAGGAGGAGGAGGAGGAGGGCAGGGGGAGGAAGGCGCCGCCGCCATTACAGGCCCAGCCCGCCCCGGCGGCCCCGCGGGGGGAGATGGCGCCGCCGCCGCCGCCGCCCGCCCCAGCCGCCGCCCCCGGCCCGGCCCCGCGCCGCCGCCGCCGCCACGGTAAGGAGCGGGCAGCGCCCCCCCCCCCGCGCCCCCCCCCCCGCCGGGAAGGAACAATGGGGCCGGCCCCACCCCCGCCCAGGGGGTGGGGGAGGGGGCACCGGGACCCCCGCCCCGCCCCTCCCCCCGCCCCGCCCCTCCCCCAGCATCACCGGGGGGGGGTCGGTGCCGCTCCCCCCCCCCCCAGCCGTGGGCAGGGCGAGGCCGTTGTGGGGGCGGGGGGGCACCGGAGGACCCCCCCCCACCCCCCTCCGTTAGGTGGGGAGGGGGAAAGGAGCCTTCGCCCCCCCCCTTTAAGGACCTCCCCCCCCCCTTTTTAGGACCCCCCCTTTAAGATCCCCCCCCTTTAAGGACCCCCCCCTTTAGGACCCCCATTTTAGGGACTCCCCCCTCCTTTAAGGACCCCCCCTTTAGGACCCCCCCTTTAAGGATTCCCCCCCATTTTAGGGACTCCCCCCCCCTTTAAGGACCCCCCCCTTTAGGACCCCCCCCCCCTTTAGGACCCCCCTCCTTTAAGACCCCCCCTTTAAGACCCTCCCTTTAGGACCCCCCCCCCTTTAGAACCCCCCCTTAGGGACCCCGCCCCTTTTAAGGATCCTTTAAGCCCCCCCCCATTTAACCCCCCCCCACACTTAACCCCCCCTCAGGATGCCCACCCATTAAGCCCCCCCCCAAATCCCCCCCCCTTCCCTTTAAGACCTCCCCCAGCAAGGTGATGGCTTGGGGGGGGGCGGCTTTAAAGCCCACCCCCAAAAAATATTTGGGGGGGGGGGGGGGCTTCTCCCGTCCTCCCCCCCCAGCAGCTGCCCTTTAGGCTAAGGGAGAACCCCACGACTTTTGGGGGGGGGGGGCAGAGGTGTGTCCCCCCCCCAGCAGATGGGGGCTGCAGGCTGGGGGGGGGGGCAGCACCCGTTGCCCCCCCCGGATTCGGGGCCGAACATTTTGGGGAGGGGGCTCAAGGGGTGGGGGGAGAGGCCCCCAGCCTCCTCGGCCTCCAGAGGAGGGCGGCCAGCGACACCCCCCCCCCCAAAAAAAAAAAAGCTTCCAGAGCTCCGTGCCCCCCCCTTAACCCCCCCCTCAGCGCCCGAAGGCCGGCACCGGGCTCTCCGGCCTCCCTCCAGCCCATCCGGAGGCTCAGCCTCCGGCGGAGGCCCGGGGAGGGCGCGGGGTTTGGGGGGGCCTCCCCCCCCCCCCCCCCCGGGGGGGGGCCTCCTTCACGTCCCCGGGGGGGGGACGTCGCCACCCCCGGGGCTTCGGCCTCGGGGCCCCGAAAGCGCCCGCGGCCGGGCGAGGTCGCGTGGGCCTCCGGGAGGCTTCGGCCGGGCCCCGGATCCGGAGGCTACCGGGAGGCTACCGGGAGGCTACCGGGAGGCTACTGGGAGGCTACTGGGAGGCTACTGGGAGGCTCCGCGCCGCAGCGGGGCCGTGTCGGGGTCTCGGGGTCTCGCCCACGTGTTGCCGCTCGGCGCCCTCCCGGCACCGCTCTCCGGCTGCCTCCCAACCTCCGCGAGGCCGCGGCCTCCCCTGGTCCCGTCCCGTCCCCCCCCCCCGCGGCGGGACCCTCCCCAACGCCGCTCCTCCTTTTCCTTTGATTTGCAGCGATTTCGGGTTTATTTCCCAGTTTTCCCCCCCCCTCGCCGTTTCCCGGCCCGCGGCCTCCTCCCCCCCCCCGCCCCAGCGGCGGCCTCCCTCCGGAACGAGCCTCGGCGTCGGCCCCGCGCCCTCCGAGGGTCCCGGGGGGAGCACCGGGGGCGCCGGGTCCCGGGGGGGGCGAGCGCAGGTGCTGCGGGGCTGCGTGCCCGGCCCTAAACCTCGGCCCCAAACCGGGCCGGGAGCCTCCAACGGGAGGCCGGCCTCCGCCGGGAGCTCGGCCTCCGCAGGGCGACGCTTTCCTTTCGGGGGGGGGGGTTTAAATCCCTTTTTTATGGTTTTTTCCCCCCCTGTTTGTTTTTTTTTGCTTCCCCCCCCCCCCTTTTGCAGCAAAACCCCCCCGCTCCCCTCGGGGCTGCGACCGCCTTTGACCGAACCGCGGCGTTTTGTCCCCGAATTCCGTTTCCCCCGTTCCAGCAGGCGCCGCGCGCTCGGCGGCTGTGAGTTCCTGACGGGCTCGCTGCCCTCGTGGGCACGCGGTGCTGCTCCTTCCCCTTCCCGCGTTTAAAATAAAAATAAAAATAAAAATAAAAATAGAGCTGCTCAGCGAAATCCCCGTTCCTGGGCAAGGCGTTGGGACGTGGCCAGGTGTCTCCTGGCTGGGTCCTGTGCGTCCTTCATTCCCAGGTCGGGATTTATCCTGGGTCAGGATCCATCCCGGGTCGGGATTTATCCTGGGTCAGGATTTTCCCCGGGTCGGGATTTATCCCGGGTCAGGATTTATCCCAGGTCGGGATTTATCCCGGGTCGGGATTTAACCCAGGTCGGGATTTAGCCCAGGTCGGGATTTATCCCGGGTCAGGATTTAGCCCAGGTCGGGATTTTATCCCGGGTCGGGATTTTATCCCGGGTCGGGATTTATCCCGGGTCAGGATTTAGCCCAGGTCAGGATTTATCCCAGGTCAGGATCCATCCCAGGTCGGGATCTATCCCGGGTCAGGATTTTTCCTGGGTTGGGATTTATCCCTGGTTGGGATTTATCCCTGGTTGGGATTTATCCCAGGTCGGGATTTATCCCGGGTCGGGATTTATCCTGGGGTTCGGGATCTATCCCAGGTCAGGATGTATCCTGGGTCAGGATTTGTCCTGGGTCAGGATTTTATCCCAGGTCGGGATTTTATCCCAGGTCAAGATCCATCCCAGGTCGGGATCTATCCCGGGTCAGGATTCATCCCAGATCAGGATTTATCCCAGATCAGTATTTATCCCAGGTCAGGATTTATCGCAGGTCAGGATTTGTCCCGGGGTTCGGGATCTATCCCAGGTCAGGATCCATCCCGGGTCAGGATTTATCCCTGCTCCGTGCGGTGCTTTCGGCGAGGGACGGGACCTGATGGAGCACGAGGGTGCCCACGGTGCTCCGCGTAACTCGGACCAGAAATCGGGGATCGCTCCATGGAACATGGACCAGAAATTGGGATCGCTCTGTGTAATGTGGACCAGAAATTGGGATCGCTCCGTGTAATGTGGACCAGAAATTGGGATCGCTCCGTGTAATGTGGACCAGAAATTGGGATCGCTCCGTGTAACACGGACCAGAAATTGGGGATCGCTCCGTGTAATGTGGACCAGAAATCGGGGATCGCTCCGTGTTTCGTGGACCAGAAATTGGGATCGCTCCATGTAATGTGGACCAGAAATCGGGGATCGCTCCGTGTAATGTGGACCAGAAATCGGGGATCGCTCCGTGTAACTCGGACAAGAAAATTGGGATCGCTCCTTGTATCATGGACCAGAAATCGGGGATCGCTCCGTGTAACATGGACCAGAAATTGGGGATCGCTCTGTGTAATGTGGACCAGAAATCGCGGATCTCTCCATGTAACATGGACCAGAAAATTGGGGATCGCTCCGTGTAACGTGGACCAGGAATTGGGGATCGCTCCATGTAACGTGGACCAGAAAATTGGGATTGCTCCGTGTAATGTGGACCAGAAATTGGGATCGCTCTGTGTAACATGGACCAGAAATCGGGGATCGCTCCACGGAACATGGACCAGAAGATGGGGATCGCTCCGTGTAACACGGACCAGAAAATTGGGATCGCTCCGTGTAACACGGACCAGAAATTGGGATCGCTCCGTGTAACACGGACCAGAAATTCGGGACTGCTCCGTGCACCACGGACCAGACAATTGGGATCGCCAGCGGGCGACCCGTGGCCGCGGGGCCGAGGTTTGGGCGGCTGCCCGCCCCGAAGTCCCAAGATTCCCACGGAGGAAGCCGGCGGAGGCCCTGAGAACCCGTGAACGGGACCCGGCACCCGGGGGAGAACCCGCCGCCGATCCACCCGGCTTGGCCCGATTAATTACCTTCCAGCCGGCACCGAGCTAATTGGCGCGGCCCGGGATCGGGGCGGGCGGCCTGGCGGGGCCGGGGCCGCGCTCACCCCGTGTCCTTCCTCCTTCCCCCCGCCAGATCCCCGCCGCGTTGACAGGGCCCGGCTCCCCCCCGGCGCTGACTCACCTGCCTGGGCTTGGACGTTGCCCTCGTTTTATTGGGTCGGAAAACGAGGTTTGGTCGCCGGCACCGCGGGGTAGGGCCCGGAGCCGGAGGTAAGCGACCCTGTCCCCGACCCGGCTGCGCTTGACCTTCGCCTCGCGCCTGGAGACCGCCGGTCCCCGAGGACTTCGGTGCCGGTCCCCGAGGACTTCGGTGCCGGTCCCCGAGGACTTCGGCACGGTCCCGAGGGCGCGGGGCAGAGCCGGGGAGCGAGAAGCGAGCTTTAGGGGAAGGTTCTCCTCCTCCCGCTGCGGATGCCCGCGGGGGTTTTTGGGTGGCTCCTTGCAAGGGGGTCGCAGCCTCGGGGGTATTTCCTTTCGCTCTAACTTCTCCTTCGCCGTGCCACGAGACGCGCCCCCCGATCGCGTTGGCCGGCCCCGTTAACCGCCACGGGACCGACCCCATCCCAAGGCTGCCGCGCGGCGAGCCCCGTTCCCTCCGCGGCCCCGCGCTGGGCGAGGGAGCTTTGGGGTCTGCTGAGCAAGAGCAAAACCCCCTCCCCAAAACCCCCCCCGGCCGTGACCCGCGGGGTCGCAGCCGCCTCGGCAGCTTCGCCTGTCCCCCGGCCGAAAACCCCGGTGCGGCGAGGACGCGAGGTGCCGTTTAACCGCAGCCTGGCGCTTTTATTATTATTTAATTATTTATTTATTTATTTATTTATTTATTTATTTATTTATTTATTTATTTATTTATTTTTATTTTCCCCTTTAGTCAGGGAGATTTTAATGACCCAGCTGGGGGAGAGAGTCCAGGCCACCTGGCCCCCGGCCAACTCTTCCACCATTTAAGCCGGGAGATATTTCGCGGCCCTTAGATAAGGCGGCGGGCCGGCCTCCCCCCGAAATGCCTGAGATAAACGCGGCCGGGCCCCGGGACGCCCGGCGGCGCTGCCCCGGGACGCGGGGACCTCCCGCGGCCGCCGCCGGTGCCTCCGGGGTCGGGTTCTGGGGGCTCCCCGCGGTCTCGGGGGGGGGGGCGGTGAAGCGGCTCCAAGCGCGGCGCCCGAGCCCTGCTCGTGGCACCCGATGGCTTGCGCACCCCGTGGCTGGGGGTGTTTGCTCGTTGGTGCCGAGAAAGTGGCTGCAAGCTGCCCCTGGAAGGCTGCTGGGGTCGTTATTTTCCCTTTGGGGTCGTTATTTTCCCTTTGGGGTCGTTATTTTCCCTTTGGGGTCGTTATTTTCCCTTTTGGGGTCGTTGCTTTCCCTTTGGGATCGTTGCTTTCCTTTTGGGGTCGTTGTTTTCCCTTTGGGGGCGTTATTTTCCCTTTGGGGTCGTTATTTCCCTTTTGGGGTCGTTATTTCCCTTTTGGGGTCGTTATTTTCCTTTTTGGGGTCGTTGCTTTCCCTTTGGGGTCGTTGCTTTCCCTTTGGGGTCGTTGCTTTCCTTTTGGGGTCGTTGCTTTCCCTTTGGGGTCGTTGTTTTCCCTTTGGGGTCGTTATTTCCCTTTTGGGGTCGTTATTTCCCTTTTGGGGTCGTTATTTCCCTTTTGGGGTCGTTATTTCCCTTTTGGGGTCGTTGCTTTCCCTTTGGGGTCGTTGCTTTCCCTTTGGGGTCGTTGCTTTCCCTTTTGGGGGCGTTATTTTCCCTTTTGGGGGCGTTATTTCCCTTTTGGGGTCGTTATTTCCTTTTTGGGGTCATAGCTTTCCCTTTGAGGTCGTTGCTTTCCCTTTGGGGTCGTTGCTTTCCCTTTGGGGGCGTTATTTTCCCTTTTGGGGTCATTATTTCCCTTTTGGGGTCGTAGCTTTCCCTTTTGGGGTCGTAGCTTTCCCTTTTGGGGTCGTAGCTTTCCTTTTGGGGTCGTTGCTTTCCTTTTGGGGGCGTTATTTTCCCTTTGGGGTCGTTATTTTCCTTTTTTTTTTAATCGAAAATGAGAGCAGCTCTCCCACCGCTGGGCCGTGAACCTGCCGCGGGACGGGGCTGGTCCCCCGGGGGACGCGGCGCGGTCCCGGCGCGCTTCTAATTTAAAGCCTCGGCTGATTGCATTTCAAACAGCTACCCCAAACCCTTCATTTTTTTTTATTTTATTTTTTTTTAATGAAACGATCCCTCCAGCGGGCACTCGCACGGGACGGGCGGTTCCGTCCCCGCTCGGTGCTCAGGCACGTGGGAGGAAGGAACTCGGTGTCCTTGAGCCATTTGTGCCCTTTTTTGCCCCAGTTTCCCACCAGGACCGCTGCTCCCGCCGGTATCCCAGCCCCGTCGCCTCTCCCCGCGCAGGGCGCTCGGGGCCGGGCGCGTGTTCGTGTCCCGGGAGAACCGAAAACGCAAAACCACGGAGGGAGTTCGCGTAACCCCGAGTAGCGGTGCTGCCCTCGGGCTCCCCAAAATTCGGGGTGCTCGAAGCCCAGCCTGGAGCTTCTCCCGCGGCGGGCGAGGCGAGGGAAGCCGGCTGCCGCGACGGCTCCCGGCTTTCAGGTGTTTGAGGCTGGAAAATACCTTTTTTTTTTATTTTTTTTTTTCCTCCCATCCCTTTGGGTCTGCTGCCAGCTTCCCCAGCTCGGCGGGGATTCGTGAGCCGTGCCGTGCTTTTTTTTTCCTCCTTCCTCGTCCTCCCGCGTCACCCGGGCTTCGCGGGGAGGGTATTCCAGCGTAAATGAGTAACTCCTGACTCAGGCTTTTAGGGGAGAAAACGAAAGCGAGCTCCCGACGGGCCGGCCGCAGCCGCGGGGGGGCCGGAGGAGGGAGCGGAGCCGAGCGGGGACCCCAGGACGCCGCGCTGGAAGGACGGAGAAGGGTTAGGAGGGCGTGCGGCGAGCCCTGCGTGGCCTCTGGACCCAAAGCTTTTGGGGGTTACGGGTGGGCTGTCCCCCTGTCCCGCCACCGGGGCCATCCGTCCGTCTGCTTCCCCGCCGCGGGCGGAAAACCCGGCGGCGACCCCGCTCCCCAAACCTCAATTCCCCCTTTTTATCACCAAAACGGAAAAAGCTTTGGAGTCGATCGGCGGGGAAGGGGGGGGGGGGCTCAGGAGGGCGAGTGCCGCTTTCCGCTTTTATAGAGCCTGCAGTGATTTATTATTTTTTCCCCAATTATCTGCGTCCGATCGGCACGCGTTTGGGGTGAGGAACCCCGACGGCGCTGGGTTTGGGCGTCTCGCCGCCGGGGGCTTTCTGCCGCTGCGCGTGCGAAGGATCCCGAGCGGGACGAAGGCGGCGGCGGCGGCGGTGGAGGAGGTGCCCGGCGAGCTGCCCTCGCTGGAGTTGCCTTTTGCTCCCTGAGCCCGTTCGTGGAAATGCTTTTGCAACCGGGCGCCGTGCCCGGCCCGCGCCGGGAGCGAACGGCGCGCGCGGCGGCGGGGGCAGCGCGGGACCCTCCCTCGCCGCGTCCCCTCGCCTCTCTTTCTCCGCTTGTCGGGGATCTGGAGCACGGAACCCACCGGATCCCTCCCGGAACTGATCCTCGGCTTCGCAGTTCGTGGCTTTTTTTTTTTTTTGCAAAAAAAAAATCATCAGGAGGGCGGCCAGAGGGCCGGGTCGGGGACCGGGGCGCGGAGGCGCTTGCGGCGCGCCCTCCGCCTGCGAGCAGCCCATCTGCTGCGCCGGATTAAAGCGTTTCGGCCCCAGATGCTTAAAGCTCAAATCACTCTTCCCAAAGACGCCGATGACCCATTTCGGGCACCCGCTGCGCGCGCGGGCACGTGTGAGAGAAGGGGCGAGCGGGGAGGAGACCCTCGGTGCCGGCACGCTGGTTCTTGGGTTGACGTGGAAAACGTGGCGGTCCCTGCGTCAGCCTTTCTTCTCGGGGTCATTTTTCAACGTTTTGTGGGTTTTTTTTTTTTAAAGGGGATAGTTTTGTTACCTGTTGGCAGGATTACGCCCAGAGGGACGTCGGCTTGGACAGCGCGCAGCCGCCGCCTCGAGGAACAATCCTAAATCGCGAACCCCCCCCCCCCGCAGTTTTGTCGTCCCTCTGCTGAACCTCCCCCTCCAGGACGGCCTCTCCTTTTGGGGCAAATCGCACATTAATCGTCAAGCGGAGAGCTTCCAGCTCGGGGCAGGCCGGCGGCGTCGCGCGGCGCTCAGAACCCCGGCGGACGGGGAAGGATGAAAGGCTCCCCCCGGGGCTGCTCTCGCCCCGTCCCCGCCGTCTGGGGGAAGCGAAAGGGGACCGCCGACGCCTTTGTCACGGCTGCGGTTTTCCTTTGGCTTCGGTTAGCCGCGCAGCGCCACGGCCCCGGGCCCCTCGGATGCCCGCGGGCCCAACCGCTTCCGCAAATGGCGACCGCAGGGGCCGACACGATTCCCACACCCCGTCCAAAACCCGAAAATTGCCACGGTTTCTCCGCTCGGCGCTTTGTGAACCTGCCGAGCACGGGGGCGGGGGCTGAACACGCGAACGCGGCGGCTCCGTGCCCCGGAGAGGATGGAGGAGAGCAGCGGCACCCTGAAACAGCACCGCGGGGCCGGGCACCCCTCCGCACCCGGTTTCGTGCCCTGTCCTCCAACGGGGGAAAACGGCGAGGGTTGAGGAAAATCAGGGAGCAAGAGCGGTGCTCCCCCAGGAGCTGCAGGAAGGCCGCGCGAGCGGCGCCCAGCCCCGGCCAGCCTCCCAGGGAGTAGCTGCATTCCTTAAAATTCAGCGATGAGTAATTATTCAAAATAATTAAGGGTTTGACAGCTGCTCGGCAGCATAGTTTACATTGCACCGGTGCTGCGGTTGTTCCGCCCTTTTACCTGCGAGAGGCTCGCCCCGAGGAGCGACACGCGCTGCGGGTGAACGGCGCTCCTGCAGGAAGCATCGTGCTCGGGGAAGAGCCGGAAAGGGCGGCCGCGCCGAGGGCAGGATCCTAAACCGCCCCAAATCCCCGCGTCTCACCCCAAATCCCCGCCTTTCGCCCCGATTCCTCGCCCTCTCCCTCCTCGCAGCCTCCAGAACCGCGCGAGCCGGTACCTCGGCCGCTGGGGGCGACCTCGCCGAGGGGTTCGACGAAGGGATCGGGCGTTGGGGTAGGTTTTTGGGAGCGTGCAGCGGCGTTTCGGGTTTGCAGCAGCCTTTGCGTGTTGTGTAACCCAGCCCGAGGAGAAGAGAACTGGAAGAACTGCCTCGTCCGGCCACCCCAGCGGGCGCAGGAGAGCCCTGGCTCCCCGGCAGGGCTCCCGGTGTCATCTGCATTAATTCGCCTTTCCTGGAGCTGCAAAACCCTTTTTGCTCTCGTATTGTAAAACAAACGAGGCCAATTGCCGCGTTTTGAGGGCGCTAATTGGGATCGAGGGCACTAATTGGGATCGAGGGTGCCAATTGGGAGCGCTCCTTCCTCCGAGGAAGACGCTGCCGCCGCGGCTCCGAGCAGCGCGCCCGGGGCTCCTCCGTAGGGCTTTACCCGGATCCTTCTCCTTCTGCCTCTTCCTTTATAAACCTCTCTGATCCTATTAGACCGAGCCGCGGGTGAGAGAGGTAATCCCGCCGGTGGAAGTGGGATCAGATAGTAAGCCGGTGCTGCACTTGATCGCTGTCGAAGAGCGAAGCCGAGCCAGGCCGTTTTGCTTCTCTCGCTTCGTTTTTGGGGTTAAATCCCAAGAACGGGGCTCGACGGGGCGGTCGCGCGTCCTAGCGGCGGTGTTCGGTGGCGCGGGGGGAATCGGGTCTGCTGGGCGCTGACGCTCCTTTCTCTTTCTCCTAGGGGTAAACGTCGGCCGCCCGACGCCGGGGATCGGCGAGAACTGAGCCGCTGCCGGCGCGCGCAGTATGGGCCCGAGGGATTTCCTCGCCCCGGCGCCCCGCCTGGCCTGAGAGCTGCCACCCCTCCGTCCGCCGAGCGCCGGAGCCGCCAACACTAATCCTCTCGGAAGCGGTGGGCTGGGACAGGATGTGTGGACGATGATGATGGCAAGAAAGCAAGATGTTCGCATTCCCACCTATAACATTAGCGTGGTGGGGTTGTCGGGGACGGAGAAGGAGAAGGGGCAGTGCGGCATCGGGAAATCCTGCCTTTGCAACCGCTTCGTCCGGCCCAGCGCCGACGAGTTTCACCTGGACCACACTTCGGTCCTCAGCACCAGTGACTTTGGGGGAAGGGTCGTCAATAACGACCACTTCCTCTACTGGGGGGAGGTCGTGCGCTCCCTGGAGGACTGCGCCGAGTGTAAAATGCACGTGGTGGAGCAGACGGAGTTTATCGACGACCAGACCTTTCAGCCTCACCGCAGCACGGCCCTGCAGCCCTACATCAAGCGGGCTGCGGCGACCAAGCTGGCGTCGGCTGAAAAGCTCATGTACTTTTGCACTGATCAGCTCGGGCTGGAGCAGGACTTTGAACAAAAACAGATGCCGGACGGAAAGCTGCTGGTCGATGGCTTTCTTCTTTGCATTGACGTTAGCAGGGGTATGAACAGGAACTTTGACGATCAGCTGAAATTCGTTTCGAACCTTTACAATCAGCTCGCGAAAACGAAAAAGCCCATCGTGGTGGTCCTGACGAAGTGTGACGAGGGCGTGGAGCGGTACATTAGGGACGCACATACTTTTGCCTTAAGCAAAAAGAACCTCCAGGTGGTGGAGACGTCGGCCAGATCCAACGTGAACATCGACCTGGCCTTCAACACCTTAGTGCAGCTAGTCGACAAAAGCCGGGGAAAGACCAAAATCATCCCCTACTTCGAAGCTTTGAAACAGCAGAGCCAGCAGATCGCTGCCGCTAAGGACAAGTACGAGTGGCTGGTGAGCCGCATCGTCAAGAACCACAACGAGACGTGGTCGAACGTCAGCCGCAAGATGCAGTCCTCGGCGGAGTACCAGGAGTACGTCTACCTGGAGGGGACGCAGAAGGCCAAGAAGCTCTTCCTGCAGCACGTCCACCGCCTCAAGCAGGAGCACATCGAGCGCAGGAGGAAGATCTATCTCGCCAAGCTCCCTCAGGCGTTCGAGGCCCTCATCCCGGACCTGGACGAGATCGATCACCTGAGCTGCGTGAAGGTGGAGAAGCTCTTAGAGGCGAAGCCGGACTTCCTGAAGTGGTTTGTCGTCCTGGAGGAGACCCCCTGGGACGCCACGAGCCACATCGACAACATGGAGAACGAGCGCATCCCTTTCGACCTGATGGAGACCCAGCCCGCCGAGCAGCTTTACGAGGCTCACTTGGAGAAGCTGAGGAACGAGAGGAAAAGAGCGGAGATGAGGAGAGCTTTCAAAGAAAACCTGGAGACTTCCCCTTTCATCACGCCTGGGAAGCCCTGGGAGGAAGCCCGCAGTTTCATCATGAACGAGGATTTCTACATGTGGCTGGAGGAGTCTATCTACATGGATATCTACAGCAAGCACCAAAAACAGATCATCGAGAAGGCCAAGGAGGAGTTTCAGGAGCTGCTCCTGGAGTACTCGGAGCTGTTCTACGAGCTGGAGCTCGACGCCAAACCCAGCAAGGAGAAGATGGGCGTCATCCAGGACGTGCTGGGAGAGGAGCAGCGGTTCAAAGCCTTGCAGAAGCTGCAGGCCGAGCGGGACGCCCTGATCTTGAAGCACATCCATTTTGTCTACCACCCGACGAAGGAGACGTGCCCGAGCTGCCCGGATTGCATCGACTCCAAGATCGAGCACCTGGTCAGCTCCTGCTTCATCAGGCCGTCCGAGCGCAACCAGAAGAACTTGCTCTCGGACGCCAACATCGACAGGATTAACCTGGTGATCCTGGGCAAGGACGGGCTGGCGCGTGAGCTGGCCAACGAGATCCGGGCGCTGTGCACCAACGACGACAAGTACGTGATCGAGGGCAAGATGTACGAGCTGTCCCTGCGGCCGATCGAGGGCAACGTCCGGCTGCCCGTCAACGCCTTCCAGACGCCCACCTTCCAGCCCCACGGCTGCCTCTGCCTCTACAACTCCAAGGAGTCGCTCTCCTACGTCGTGGAAAGCATCGAGAAGAGCAGGGAGTCGACCATCGGCCGGAGGGAGAACCACTTGGCCCACCTTCCCCTGACCCTGATGCTGGTCAACAAGAGAGGGGACACGAGCGGCGAGACGCTGCACAGCCTGGTCCAGCAGGGCCAGCAGATCGCGAGCAAGCTGCAGTGCGTCTTCCTCGACCCCGCGTCCGCGGGCATCGCCTACGGCCGTAACATCAACGAGAAGCAGATCAGCCAGGTCCTGAAGGGGCTGCTGGACTCGAAGCGCAACCTCAACCTCGTCAGCTCCACGTCCAGCATCAAGGACCTGGCGGACGTGGACCTGCGGATCGTCATGTGCTTGATGTGCGGCGATCCCTTCGACGCCGATGACCTCCTCGCGCCCATCCTGCAGTCGCAGACGTACCGGCCCTCGCCGTGCGGCAGCAGCAGCTCCATCCTCCTCGAGCTGGCCGTCGGGCCGCACAGGCGGCGCCTGGAGCTCTCGCTGCTTTCCTACCACTCGTCGTTCAGCGTCAGGAAAAGCCGCCTCGTCCACGGGTACATCGTGTTCTACGCGGCGAAGCGCAAGGCGTCCTTGGCCATGCTCCGTGCCTTCCTGTGCGAGGTGCAGGACATCATCCCCGTGCAGCTCGTGGCGCTCACGGACGGCGCCGTCGACATCCTGGACAACGACCTGAGCAGGGAGCAGCTCACCGAGGGCGAGGAGATCGCCCAGGAGATCGACGGCAAGTTCACCGCCATACCCTGCAGCCAGCCGCAGCACAAGCTCGAGATCTTCCACTCGTTTTTCAAGGACGTGGTGGAGAAAAAAAACATCATCGAGGCCACCCACATGTACGACAACGTGGCCGAGGCGTGCAGCACGACGGAGGAGGTGTTCAACTCGCCTCGGGCGGGCTCGCCGCTCTGCAACTCCAACCTGCAGGACTCGGAGGAGGACATCGAGCCCCCCACCTACAGCCCCTTCAGGGAGGACACGGCTGTGCCCGCCCTGCCCAAAGACCACTCGAAGCTCTCCATGGAGCTGGAGGGGAACGACAGCTTGTCTTTCATCTCCGTCATGAGCACTTTTGAAAGCAAGCTGAACAACAAAGTACCTCCTCCGGTGAAACCAAAGCCCCCCGTGCATTTTGACCTCACGAAGGGGGATCTGTCGTATTTGGAGCAGGGGCATCGGGACGGGCAGAGGAAGTCCGTGTCTTCCAGTAGCTGGCTGCCCACGGATGGCTTCGATCCCTCCGACTACGCCGAGCCGATGGACGCCGTGGTCAAGCCGAGGAACGAGGAGGAGAACATCTACTCCGTGCCCCACGACAGCACGCAGGGCAAGATCATCACCATCCGCAACATCAACAAGACCCAGTCGAACGGCAGCGGCAACGGCTCGGACAGCGAGATGGACACGAGCTCGCTGGAGCGGGGCCGCAAGGTGTCGGCCGTTAGCAAGCCCGTGCTCTATCGGACGCGCTGCACGAGGCTCGGCCGCTTTGCCAGCTACCGGACCAGCTTCAGCGTGGGCAGCGACGACGAGCTGGGGCCGATTCGGAAGAAGGAGGAAGACCAGAGCTCCCAAGGGTATAAGGGCGACAACGCCGTTATCCCCTACGAGTCGGCGGACGGGGAGGATCCCCGGCGGAGGAACATCCTGCGCAGCTTGAGGAGGACGACGAAGGTAAGGGGCGCTTCTTGCCCGCGGGTCGCGAGCGAGGGCGGAAACCTCGCCGCCGTGCTGATCGACGAGCTGAGGGCAGGATCGCTTTTTTTCTCTGCTGGTTTTATTGGGCGGGAGCTCAGCTGGCGTGGGCTGCGGGAAGCTGCAGTCGTAGAATCCTAGAATCAATATCCCGAGGTGGAAGGGACCCACAAGGATCACCGAGTCCCAACTCCTGGCACCACGCAGCTCTGCCCAAAAATTCAGAGCATGTAACTAAGAGCACAGCCCAAACAGTTCTTAAACGTCGGCGGGCTCGGTGCCGTGACTGCGTCGCTGGGGGAGCCTGTTCCTTTTTAGAAATAAATAAATAAATAAAAGCTATTTTTCCCCTAAGAGTAACAACTGCTGGATTTAGAAGCAGTTGGCTGAATTATCACTTGAGTTCCACAGCCGAAGCTCAAGGCGTTATCTCTGGAGTCAATGAAGTCTGCAGTCCTTAACGTTTTCGGTCACACCCAGACCGACCCCATCTCCGCCGTGCGCTTCCGAGAGGGTTCGCCCCGCGCTCAGAAGTTACGAGTGTCCCCTCTAACGAGTTTCAGGCTACAATTAGCTGCCGCCCGGCTGTGCCGAAGCGTGCCCGTGTCTGCCTCGTAAAGCGCAGCGGGGTCAGCGTTACCCGCGTGGCACCGCGGAGCGAGGCAGGGCACGGGCGAGCCGCCTCCTGCCCTACGCTCGGAGCACGGGTAAATTATTGCAGCCTCTTCTCCAGCCGCCTCGTGCTGCCTTGGCTCTCCAAACCCAGCTGCCGACCCCTCTCTGCGGAGGCTGGCAGGCGTGGACGGCGGCGATGCTGGGGGACGGGGCGGCCTCCGGACTCCTCGCTCGAGGCTCAGGGCTCGGAGCATCGCCAGCACCCGCGGGCGTCTCAGCAGAGCCGGAGCTCGGCCACGCGGTCCACGGAAATCAAACCGTAAAGCAAGCCGGAGCCCAGGCCGCTGGGATGAGCCGCCTGCGTTTCCGTCTGCAGCACTCCTGGACGTCTTTTAAAAAGCAATTAAGAAGCGGTCGTGGCAGATCGTAAATGATCTGGCGGCGGCGCGTGCCTGCCCTGCTCAGGGATCCTCTGGTGACAGCGTAACTCCAGCTCGATGTGACATAATTACGCTGCTGTCCGTAAGCCTTCCAGCTAAGGCTTTTTCTCCCTTTTCCAGACAGAAACCTCTCCGTCCCGGAGAGGGAAACCCGGTGCTGCTTGGCTCTCCGGCAGGAAAGCCTAAAATCTCCGTCCCGCCAGCGCTGCCAGCTGGGCTCCTCCGCTGGGGGCAACCCCGGGCGTAACCAGGGTTTGCGGGTGGTTTTTGCAGGGGATTGAGAGGTTCTCTGGGGCTTTTTAAGCCATTTTGGTCCTGGTGCTCGCCCCCCGGGTGAAGGTGACCCCGACACCGTCAGCTGGAGCTGTCCTTTATGGGCTCCGTTGGCAGCGGGGTGGAAGCCACGAGGTTTGTCTCCGCGGCTCCTTATCGGCCCCGGCGCGTTTGGCCGGCTCGACCCAGGCGTTTTGTGACTCTGCAGAAAAACGGGGGATTTCGGGGGGGGGAACAGGAGGCGCAGCCCAAACCACAGGGCAGGAGCGACCCCGAGGGCGGCTTTTTGCTGGAAAAATGCCCGGTTTCAGGTCCCAGCTGCCAGCATCAGTTTAAAGCTGCACATTTGAAGCTTTTCAGCCCGAACTCCCCCTTTTTAACTCCCGTTCCCATGAAGAAAATATTTGCATCGATGGCAGAGGCGAAGCCGGAGGAGGAACCGAGCTAAATATCTCCTTTCTGGGGGGGTTCCGAAGGCAAAATGCCCCAAATTTGGGTATTTTTGGGAGTCCGGAGCTCCAGAAAAAGCAAAACCGTGCTCGGCCGCCTGGACCCAGCAGAGGGAGCAGCGGGAGCTGCCGGCGGAGCCCGCTGCAAAAGCAATTAAGGAAATTAAAAGGCATTATTAATTTCCATTGGAAACGAAGGGCGAGCAGCTCTTAAATTGTCACCAAACAGGAAAAAGCAGAGGAGCAAAGGAGCTTCCGAAGGCGCTGCCGTGCCCGGGTTTGGGGGCCTCTGAATGCCCCCCCGAGCAGTAATTTGGGTTTTATTCCACCCCCCGCTGTTTTGGTGACTCTGAAAATTTCATATTCTTTGATTTTTGACTTGGTCGGCGTGCACAGCGCCATCCAGGGCAGGGGCAGAAATGCTTTTTTTTTGCGGCAAACCCTGGCATTTTGGCTAAAACGGACAAAATCTGTGAGAAACGAGAGCGGCGGCGGCAGCGCTTGAACCCCGTACCCCTACCAAGGCGCTTCAAACCTCCCCAAAATCCCTCCGTTTTGCCACAAATACCCCGTGTAAGATTCGCTGGCGGGAGACGCGGCTGTGCCCGCAGCAAATTGCACCTAAATCCGGGGAATTTGGCACAAAAGCCCAATTCGGGCGGATATTTGAGGTCCTCGGGCCTTCCAGCGCCCTCGGTCCCCTCCGCGGGGCTGGGGAGCGGATGCTGCAGCTGACAGCAGTTCCCCCCAGTCTGTTTTTGTTTTGTTTTTTTAGTTTTCTTCTTCCCTCGATGACTCACTCGATAATTAACTTAATCAGCGGGCAGATTTCCTCTTTCCTTCCCCCCCCCCCCCCCTCCTTCGGGTCCGACGCGCCGCGGGACGCGCTGCGCACGCCGGGGGCACGGCGGCCTCGAGGCTGGAAAGGTTTGGTGACAGCGAGGCCGTGCTCAGCCTAATTTGCCCAATTTACCCCGTGGTTGAACCGATTCTCGGGGTTCGGTGGCGTTTCCCTGTGGCTGGCCGCCGGCACGCTGCCGTTGGGCCGCCGTTCAGCTCCTCCGAGCGGAAAAGTCCCTCGCTCTGGCCGCGTCCTGCAGGAAACCCAAACCCCGCGGGGCTCGGTGGCACCGGGGGCGATTTCGTCTCCGGCTCGCCGGCAGGACAAAGTGCAAAAAAAAAAAAAAAAAACCCCACCAAACAGCCAAAAGAGGAGATTTTTTAATCACAAACGCGCACCTGGTGGCGGTGATTTCTCCCCGAACCCCGGCTTTCGTTTTCCACCCTAAAACACCACGGCGCGGCCCTTCCCTGGCACCTGCAGCTCGGCAGGAGCAAGTCCCCGAAATGATCATTTTTTCTAAATCTCTTTCTAGCAAATCCTTGCCGTTTTGGTTAAAATCCTTGCCGCGGTGGCCGGTACTGCTGCGCTTGGGCTGAAACAGCGCCGGGGTTTCTTTTGGGTCGCGACGGCAGCATTTTGGGATCGGTCTGAGGATGCATTCCCTACGCCATCCCAGCGTGTTGAACCAGCTTTCCATCCCCCCTTTTTCCCCAATTCCTCCCCTTTTCTGGTGATTCCCTTCTACGCCTCTCCCAGCAAATGCCCAAAGGGGTTTTCTAGCAAAAGACCGTGGCAAAACACGTATTTATAGGAAAACGGCATTTATTTTCCACCGAAGACAAACCCCAGGCGGTGCAGCATCAGGTGTGGGCGAGCGTCACTCCGAAGGATGAGATTTTCAGCAAAAATACGCCCCGTTGCCCTCGGGGGGCAGCTCCGAGCTGGTTTGGGGAGGAAAACCCCAAAACATCGCCGCCGCTGGACCTGGGCGTTAATTCCCCGAAAGCTGATGGCAAATTTTGGGAAGGTCCCGGCAGGTTTGTTTGCGGGCGTGCCCTTTTGCCCTCCTGCCACCTGTTTTGGGGAAAAATGAGGGATATTGCTGCTTGAGTAGTTGGTAACAGCAACCCACTCAAAGAAACGTCGTTTTCATCGCGTAACGGTAATTCCCTTGGATGGGTCATAGCAAGGATTTGCCGTGATAATTCACGCTGCTCGTGAATAAACGGGAGGGTTTTTGGTTATTTTTGGTTATTTTTTTGGTTATTTTGGTTATTTTTTTGGCGCTGACCCTAACCCCCGCCCCGCTCTCTCCCGCAGAAACCAAAGCCCAAGCCTCGGCCGTCCATCACGAAGGCGATGTGGGAAAGCAACTACTTCGGGGTGCCTCTGAGCAGCGTGGTAACTCCGGAGAAACCCATCCCCATCTTCATCGAGAGGTGCATCGAGTACATCGAGGCCACAGGTAGGAGCCTCCTGCGGGGCCTCCGCCGGGCCCTCGGCGGAAGGTTTTGTGCTCTGCAGCACGTCGGTGGCCTTTGGAAAACTTCCTTCTGCCTTCAGGCTCAGGGTTTGGGGTTTTTTTGGAGAGATCTCACCCTCAGGAAGCAGGACGGGTGGCACGTCGTTCTCCTGCGTTCAGCAGGTGACTTCAGAGCTTGAAATGTGTTACATTTTCTACATACATTAAAAAAATCACCCAATTAAACGTCGTGGATGAGGGGGGGGCTTGCGTTCCCTTTTTTTTAGGACAAAAACAGAACCTTTGCCCCTTTTCCCTTTGAGCATTTGGCTGGCGGCACACGATTTTCGGCAGTATTTGGTTGTTTTCGGAATTAGGGATTTTTCACTTGGCGGCAGAGGACAAGCGCGCAGCGGAAAGAACTGGCTTTCGAACCACGTCGGTTCGGTTTCCACATCAGCTCTCCCCGTGTTCCTGCTAGACGCGGGCGAGCAAGCCGGCAGGCGTGCTTTCACCAGCAGCGCTTGGTTTTTTACCGTTAACACCGGAATTACCGGCGTTAAAAACCTTCCGAAAAGGTTTTTGGCGCGCGCAGCCGAAGCGTCCCCCTCCAAACCCTCGCCAGCTTCTGCGTTTCTTTCTCTGTAATTCATCAGCCGAGGGTGGGAGGCTCTGCCCTGCCTCTTTCCTCCTCCTCCGGTGGAAATTCGGCGCTGGCTGTGAGAGCTGAGCCCCGGCGCATCCCGGCGTTGGCCGACGTTCCCGAATCCCCGCGCTGCGGGGGCTCCGCTCGCCGGCGGCACGCGGCGAAACGCCGAGCGCTGGGACGGCGCGGAGGAAAGCTCGGTGCCGGGCAGCCGGTGTGAAAACAGGATCTGGGAGGATAAACACGGAAGGGGATTGCAGGAAATAATCGAGCCGGCTTTTAAACAGCGGTGCTGCCCCGCTGCTCTGGCCGGCGGCGGCGAATTTGCGGCGTGCTCCGGGAGCCGGCGCTGGGGCTGCCGCAGACCCAAAGCAGCAGAGAAAATGCCCCAAAAGCCCCCGACCTCGCTTCGGGGGTGCCCTGCCAAGGGGTTTTTAATCCATCAGCAGCCAATCTGCAAGCAAAGGGGCTGCCAGGGCCGGTCTTGGGGTGAAAGATGGAGATTTTGGCTCGCTTGGCCGACACCGAGCTTATTTTGAATCCCGGCAAGACAAACGGTGGCAGCTGCTGCTGGGGTTTTTCAGCACGACCAGACACTGAGCCTTTTGTGCCCAGCCCGCGGTTCGGCGGTCCTCGAGGCTGGTCCATTAACCTCGTTTTCCTTTCCCCGAGGAGGCAAATTGCTTTCTACGACAATGAGGGCGTCCGCTCCGTCTTTTTAGCAATTCGAAGCTCTGAAGCGGTGCGGCGCAGGAGCTGTACCTTGCGTAAAGCCCCTGCGCCCCAGCACCTGCGGTGCCCCTGGGCGTCTGCCACACTCTCTTGCACGTTTCCCAAGGTGATATTCGCCACGTCCCCTGCTCGGGTCATGCTTTTGGCTTCAATTCCACTGCCAATGGGTTCGGGGAGGGCCCGCGGGCTGCGGGCGTCGGTGCAACCCCGGGCAAATCTTGTGCCTGCTGCAAAAGAGCGGCTGTGGGGGGTGAAATTAATGCACGGGTAAAAGGTGCACGGAAACGGGTGCTGGAAGCCAGCCGGGACGTGATGGAGGAGGGGAAAGCCGGCAGGGTTTGTGCTGGGGCTGCCCCCAGAACGCGAGCTGGGACGTTTTCTCCCCAAAGTTGCCTGTTTCCACCCGTCCGTGTGCTGATTTTGGCTCTTTTTGCTCTCCAGGGCTGAGCACCGAAGGCATCTATCGCGTGAGCGGCAACAAGTCCGAGATGGAGAGCTTGCAGCGGCAGTTTGACCAGGGTAACGCCCGCGCCCTAAACCGGGGATCTGGATGTGGTGGGGCTGGCTCTGTGCAGTAAAAACAGATGAAAACCCCTTTTATCATGCGTGGACCGCAGCCGTATTAAACCACGGTGGTTTTTACAACCCAGACAAACCTGACGGGTCCGACCCGGCGGTGCTTCTTTACCCTGGTGTTTGCAGCACTGGGTTAGGTTCCAGTAGCCAGGTCAGGGCACCAGGAGCTTCCACACCCCACGTTTTTTCTGGGTTTTGCTTCCCAGAAGAGTGGTTTTACCGTTTTCCCTGCGTGCTCTCCTTCAGCACCCAGTGGCTCAGCCGCTGGGGATCAGAAGAGGTTCGTTATTTATTAAACGAACCAAACCGGTGGAAGTTGGAGCTGTCCTGAGGTCAGTGCAGGCTGCAGGGCTGGGGTCAGTTCCTCGGCGGAGGAGGTTCAGGGCTTTAAGCGACGTAAAGCGACAAAATTCCATCTCGGGGAATTCCTCGAATAAAACCAGCGTCCCCCCCGGATCGCGCTGCCCGTCCTAAACCCCCTCCGTGCTTCGGGTCCCTCTCCACTCTTGGGGTGTAACCGTGCAGCCCCTTGCCTTGCAGATCACAGCCTGGACCTGGCAGAGAAGGATTTCACCGTGAACACTGTGGCCGGGGCCATGAAGAGTTTCTTCTCGGAGCTGCCCGACCCCCTGGTCCCGTACAACATGCAGATCGAGCTGGTGGAGGCCCACAGTGAGTAGCACCGGGGCTGGACCCCGCTGTTCGTCCCTCCAGCACGGCAGGACCCCAGATTCCTCCTGAGCACCATCGGAGGAACGTTTTTGTGCCCCGAAACGTGCTGGTGCTCGGCCCTCTATGCCCCTCGCTGCCGTCACGTTCCCAGCACCGTCTGCCCAGGATTTTTATAAAACCTGGCATTAAAAAAAACCCCAAACCACGAGGCACGGCCGGCGGCGGCGCGGGGGAAACGCGCTGAGCATCTGCCTGGCGGCGGAGGAGCCTTCGGGGTGGCTGCGCCACGCCGCCCAGCGGCGTCATTTTGATTTTAATTACTGCCTTTTGGCATGATAATTACTTTATCAGCCTACCTCAGGGCGCTAATGAATGGTTCATTAGTGTCGCTTGTTACTATGGAGTGTTTCTAATGCCTGCTGGTGCTTTTTGAGCCAAATCCCCTCATTCAGAAGGGGTCTCGGGGGGCGAGCAGAGCTCGGGCAGCCCCCGCTGGCTGCCACCTCCGCGCCCTTCCCCGTTTTCCCTCCCTGCATCCGGCCCCTCTCTCTCTCGGCAGAAATCAACGACCGGGAGCAGAAGCTCCACGCGCTGAAGGAGGTGCTGAGGAAGTTTCCCAAGGAGAACTACGAGGTCTTCAAATACGTCATCGGGCACTTGAACAAGTACGTACCGGGGTTCCGAGGCGCGGGGGGGGGCTCGCTGCGGTGCCGAGCCGGGCCGGCGGTGGGAACGTCCCCACGACGGTCTCGTCCCCTCTCGCAGGGTCAGCCACAACCACCGGGTGAACCTGATGACGAGCGAGAACCTCTCCATCTGCTTCTGGCCCACGCTGATGAGACCCGACTTCAGCACCATGGACGCCCTGACGGCCACCCGCACCTACCAGACAATCATCGAACTCTTCATCCAGCAGTGCCCCTTCTTTTTCTACAACCGGCCCATCCTCGACGCCCCCAGTGCCGCCCCCGGCTCTCCATCCGCCGCCCCCACCGGCGCCCCCTTCCTCCCCGCCGCGCCGGGCACGGCCCAGCCTTCGCCCCCCCAGACCCCTCCGCCGTCGCCGCAGTCGCCCGTCCAGCCTCTCCTCCCGGCCCCGCTCCACGCGGAGCAGCACTCGCTGTGAGCCGGAGAGTGAGAGATGGAGGGGGGGGGGGGAAGAAAACTTAAAAAAAAAAAAAGAAAGAAAAAAAAAAACCAACAAAAAATCTCTCGGTCTGGTCTCAGGCGCCGCGTGGAGCCGGGCGGCGGGCGCTGGGCTTGTGCTCGCCCTCTCCTGACCCGCCGCAGACTTGGGAGCGCGCCGGGGCGCCCGGACTGGCCCTGGGAGGATTTTTTCCCCCCTTTCGTTGCAGTCAGGGGGCGAGGAGAGGGTGGGGGCTGAGCCCCGGCTTTGGGCTCGGCTGCGGACGTGAGCGGAAAGCCGCCGGGGCTCAGCGCCGCCAAGCCCCTCGCGTCCCGTGGGCTGCGGCCGCGGCGCAAACAACGGGGCCCGAAGAGCGGCCAGCGCGGCCTGGGGCTCAGCCGGCGTCGTCTGGTGCAGCCCGAGGCTCTCCTGATGTGGTCCAGCACCCATCCAGCGTGGTCCAGCGTGGTCAAGCACCTATCCAGTGTGGTCCAGCACAGTCCGGGGCTCATCCTACGTGGTCCGGGGTTCATCTGATGTGGCTCAGTGTTCATCCTACGTGGTCCAGCACAGCCCAGGGTTCATCTGATGTGGTCTAGCACCCATCCAACGTGGTCCAGCACAGTCCGGGGCTCATCCTACGTGGCCCAGAACTCATCTGGTATGGTTCAGCGCTCATCCTACGTGGTCCAGCACAGCCCAGGGTTCATCTGCCATGGCCCGACGCTCATCCAGTGTGGTCCAGCACAGCCCGAGGCTCCTCCACCACATCCAAGGCTCCTCCAGCGTGATGCAGGGTGGTCCAAGGCTCACCCAGTGCGGCCTGACGTGGCCCAAGGCTCACCCGATGTGGTCCAGTGCGGCCCCGCGCTCACCCGCTGTGATTCAGCACAACCCAAGGCTTGGCCAACGCGGCCTGGGCCTCATCCTGTGTGGTCCCGCGAGGCCCGAGGCTTGTCCGACACGGCTCAAGTTGGGCCAGTGCGGCCCCAAACCGACCGAGGCTCACACGAGATGGCCCAAAGCTCCCGTGAGGTGGCCCAAGGCTCATCCAGCGTGGCCCAAACCATCTCAAGGCTCATCCAGCGTGGCCCAAAGCTCATCCAACATGGCCCAAGGCCCATCCAACATGGCCCAAGGCCCATCCGACGTGGCCCGAACCACCTCAAGGCTCAGCCATCGCGGCCCAAGGCCCATCCAACGTGGCCCAAACCACCTCGAGGCTCATCCAACGTGGCCCAAGGCCCATCCAACATGGCCCAAGGCCCATCCGACGTGGCCCGAACCACCTCAAGGCTCATCCAACGTGGCCCAAGGCCCATCCGACGTGGCCCAAACCACCTCAAGGCTCGTCCAGCGTGGCCCAAGGCCCATCCAGCGTGGCCGAAGACTCATCCAACGTGGCCCAAGACCCAGCCAACGTGGCCCAAACCACCTCAAGGCTCATCCAACGTGGCCCAAACAATCCCAAGGCTCATCGAGCACAGCCCAAGCCGTTACCCAGCGCATTCTGAACCACCCCAAGGCTCACACGAGGTGGCCCAACACTCCCCCAACACAACCTGAACCATCCCAAGGCTCACGCCAGGTGGCCCAGAGCTCCCACAAGGTGGCCCAAGGCTCACCCAACGCATTCCAAACCATTCCAAGGCTCGCCCACCCTGGCCCGACGCATCCCAGGACCCGTCCTGCGCCCCGAGGCCCCCTCCAGCAGCACCCAACGCTTGTCCGACCTCCCCGGGACCGACCCTAAATCGGGGCCGTTTCCCTCAAATCGCACCGCGAGCGAGCACCGGAACAGGAAGACCTTCGAGGGCGCCCGGCCGCCCGCTCGGCGCTGCCTTTTTGCCGGGAACCCCCACATTTCTCCCCGTTTCCAGGAATTCTGGCATTAAGCACTTACCGGAGGGGAGCTGGGGGGACCCCGACCCGTTTTGTCTGGATTTGTGTTGGTTTTTTTTTGTTGTTTGTTTATTTTTTCCCCATTTTTTTTTCCTTTTCCTCCAGAAACGCCGGTGCTGATTTTTTAAGGGGAGGCTGGGTGGGCTTCGTTTTTTTGGGGAAGGAAACCCGGAATTTGGCTGCCGTGACCGCGGCGAGGACGCCCGAGCCTTCCCCTGCCACCGCCGTCGGCCTCCCCCAGTCCGGGGGCGGCTTTAAACTGGATTTTCATGGTACCACTGGGAGAGCACAGGGAAGGCTCCTCCCGCCCCTCCCGGGTCTCTTCGCACTTTAACGCCGCCGTTTCCCCAGGATTTCCCTCGTTTTTTCCCCCCAGGATTTCCCTCGCCGCTCGCAGGAACGCCCCCGACGCCCCCCCAGCGAGGAAAACAGCCGGACCCCCCCCAAAAAAAAAAAACAAGCGGGGAGGCGCGGGCGGCTTCGTTACGGACCGCAAAAAACCCTCAAAAGGGCTTTTTTCCCCCCCAAGCACCCCCCGGTTCCCCAGATTTTATATTCTCATGCTTTAAAACAAAAGTGTTGGTGTAAATAGCGGCCGCTGGGTTTTTGTTTTTTTGGTTTTTTGGTTGTTGTTTTCTGATTTTTTTTTTTTTTAAACTGGCAAAACACAAACGAAGCAAAACCCCGAGTCTCACCCAAGGGAGGTCTTGCGTCAGGGCCGGGCGGACGGAGGTGGCATTTTTTTTTTTCCTGTTAAAAAGTGGGATTTTTGGTGCCTTTTTGCTCAGCTGGAGGGGGCGGGGGGAGGGGGGGGGATCAAATTTGTCACTTTTCAGTGCTGACAAACTGCTGGAAAAAAGGCAAAAATAGGCAAAATAAATTAAAAAAAAAAAACACACAACAAAACAACTCGGAGCCCCCGGAGCCAAGTCCTCGGGCACTTCGGGAGCCGTCTCCACGCGGCTTTGCTGCTGCTGCTCCCCTTTCCCTCCCCACGCCCCAAAACGGGGCAAAACACTGCGTTTTTACCCATTTCCCCCCCTTCCCCGCTGTCAACCGGGAGAGCTTCGGCCCCGGGGCTGGATCCTGCTCCCTCCTCATCCCCTGCGCCCGCTGCCGCCCTCACCCCGCGGCCCGGCCCAGGTTTGGGGCAGAACGCCCAGTTTTGGGGATTTTTTTTTTTTATTTTATTTTTTTTTGTCCCGCTCCCTGTGTAATAGGTTTTCCTGTTAGGCTGAAATCCCCCTTTTTTTTTTTTGTAACCCCCCCCCACGATAGGAACGTTGTATTTGAAATGTAGCTTTGAAGCAAGACGTAAGTTATTGTTTAAATAAAAACTTCCATTTTTTTTTTTTTCCTCCGGTACATTAAAAAAAAAAAAGAAAAATCAGGACAAAAAAAAAAAATCCACCCTCGGAATAAAAAAACAAAATATTCTTCGATCACTACGGAATAAATTTCTCCAAAAAAGTTGGATTTTGGGCCACCCCTGGCTTATTTTTTTCGTCCTTTTTGGGTGTTTTCCACTGGCGAATGAGCCAGGAGCCGCTCCTGCAGGGCCGTTCCCCAAACCGCGGGGTTTCGCAGGAAAAAAAAAAAAGCGCCGGCTGCGTGTAAAGAGAAAAACGTAACGGTTCTTTCTTTGTATTTTAGGGCCTAACAAACTCCATCCCGTAGTTCTTGGTGATAGACTTTGCCTTTTATGCTTCTTTTAAGGACGTTTTTAACAATTTGTGGTATTTTCCAGGGCCGATGCGATTAGTGCATGAAAATGTTTAACGCTCGGGGCCAGTCGAGCCCTTTTACTGCTGAATTTAAAGAGAAAAAGAACAAAAAAAAAAAATATCAAAAAAACACAAGAAATGGTGTATTTGCTGCGGCGTTCTCGTGCGGGGCGGTGGGCGTGGCAGACTGGGACCAGTTCCCCGCCGGGCTTCACAAACTGGGAACCAGCGGCAAGCTGGGAGCTGAAGCAGTCGGTGGGTGCTTCGAATTTCCACTGGGAAATTTGGGGCCAGGGGAGGTTTTGTTGAGCTTTTTCGGGGCCCGGCAAAACCTTGGGAGCCCCAAATGGCACCTGGCGGGGCCTCCCCGGCTCGGCTTTGCCCCACAGCACGCCCCAAATCAGGGCTTTTACGGGCAAAAATTGTACAAAATCCAGCCGTGGCCCCGTCTGCTGTTGGCTTTTCCAGTTTTCCCCCCGATTTTTAACCCAATTGAGGCAAAATCGGGCAAATCGGTGGCAGGGACGAAGCGGCGGCCGCCAGCGGGGTTTTCCCTCGCGCCGCAGGAAAAATCCCACCCTGAGCCCCACGGTGCCTCCGCTCCACCCCCCCCCCCCCCATGAACAAATTGGGCCAAAACGGGGCTTTTTCACCAATTTTATTGCCCAGCCCAGCCCAGCAGGGGCAGGGCTGCAAAGAATTGAGCCCCAAAACGCCCGCTTCCAGTACGGCGCCCGACCCGTGTGCGAGTAACCTCGGCGCGCCGCGACACCGGGGGCTTCCCCCCGCCCCCCCCCCCCCTTTTTTTTTTTTTCCTTTTTTTTTCCTTTTTTTTTAACACAAAACCCAACAGCTGAGCCACGCGGACGCGGGTTTTTTGGGGAGCGGGAGCTGCTCTGGGGGATTCCACTTAAAGCCCACGCTTCTTGCAGCGGGGACGAGGGGCTGCGGGGGCACAACCAACCCCCCCCTCCAAGGGCGAGAAAATAAATCCAAAGCGACCAAAACGGGGCGTTTTGGCACCAAACCAGGCCCCAGCGCGGCGTGGGAGCGGGGTGAGGCAAGCAATCCCAAGCCGGGGCGGGGGTTTAATCCATGCGGGTTTGGGGGGAAATATTTCAGGGCTTTTGGGATTACGTGACGTTTCGGGGCTTGTGCGATATTTCGGGGTTCAGGCGACGTTTCACCACTCCCGGCGGTTTTTCGCACCGTTTTCGGCAGCGTCCTCCTTCCTTGGGGTTCCCCCCCAACCCCGTTACTTCTCGGGGGCCGCCGGTGCTCGGGGGGGGCTCCTCGGGGACGATCTCGACCTCGAGGCGCCCGACGTAGAGGGAGAGGGCGCAGAGCCAGAGCAGGGCGAGCAGCGCGGCGGCGGCGGCGTTGGCGGCGGCCGTGGGCGCCGGCAGCATCATGGGGCGCCGCAGCAGCACCAGGTTCAGCAGGTACGAGCCCCGCCGTAGGACACGCACAGGCCCCCCAGGATGAAAAACCCTAAAAACGGGGCCCGGGGGGGGTCGAGGAAAAAAAAATAATAGGGTTAGAGCGACGCACGCCAGGGGGAGGGAGAGGAGGGGGGTGGAAATGAAGGAAATGGCCCAAACGTCCCCAAAATGGGTACGGTGAGGGCTGGGCGGGGGGGGGGTGTTATGGGGGTGATGCCCCCGCAAGCGGGATTTGGGGGGGGTTGGGGGGTTTGGGGGAGGTTTGGGAAGGTTGGGGGGAGGTTTGGGGGTTTGGGGAGGTTTGGGGGGGGTTTCAGGAGGTTTGGGGGATTTGGGGGAGGTTTGAGGGGGTTTGGGGAGGTTTGGAAGGGTTGGGGGGAGTTTGGGGGGGTTGGGGGGAGGTTTGGGGGGGTTTTGGGGAGGTTTGGGGGGGTTTGGGGGAGATTGGGGTTGGGGGAGATTTGGGGGATTTGGGGGAGGTTTGGGGGGATTTGGGGAGGTTTGGGGGGTTTGGGTGAGATTTGGGGGTTTTGGGAGGTTTGGGGGGTTGGGGGAAGGGTTGGGGGGAGATTTGAGGGATTTGGGGGAGGTTTGGGGGGTTTGGGTGAGATTTGGGGGGTTTTGGAGGTTTGGGGGTTGGGGGGGGGGTGATGCTGTGAGGGGGATTGGCCATGGGGGGGGGTGGGGGCCTTTAGGGGGGTGACCCCGGGGAATGTCCCAAGGGGGGGGGGTGGCCTTTAGGGGTGACCCTGGAGGGGGGTGGTGACCCTTGGGGGGGGGGGGTGACCCTTTTTGGGGCGAAATCCCTGGGGGAGCCTTTAGGGCGGTGACCCTGGGGGGGGGGGGGGGATACCCCAGGGGGTGGTGGCCCCTGGAGGCAGGTGGCCTTTAGGAGGCGGTGGCCCTTGGGGGGGTCCTTTGGGGGGTGACCCCCGGGGGGCTCCCGGGGGCGCTGTCCCTGGGGGTGGGTCCCTGGGGGGGTCTCGGCGCCCCCCCCCCCCCCCCGCACCACCGTAGGCGGCGTCGCGCCCGGTGTCGCTCTGCACGTAGGAGATGACGCCGATGCCGGTGGCCAGGAGCCCGTTGCGGAACCAGGACAGGAGACCTGGGGGGGGGGGGGGGGGGGGGGGGGGGGGGGGGGGGTCCCCATCACCCCTGAGCCACGCCCCTCCCCCTGACCACGCCCCCAAACAAGCCACGCCCCCTCCGAGCCACGCCCCCGCAGCGCCCCCTGTGCTCTTCCCCCTCCTGACCTCCCCCTCCCTTAGCCCCGCCACCTCCCTTAGCCCCGCCCACCTCCCTTAGCTCCACCCACCATTGTAGCCCCGCCCACCTCCCTTAGCCCCGCCCACCTCCCTTAGCCCCGCCCACCTCCATTAGCCCGCCCCGCAGCACCCCCTGCGCTCTCCCCCCACGGCCCCGCCTCTCCCTTACGCCCCGCCCACTTTGTGTAGCCCCGCCCACCTCCCTTGGCCCCGCCCCCCGCAGCGCCCCCTGCGCTCTCCCCAGCCCCCTCCCTTAGCCCCGCC
This sequence comes from Anser anser, assembly GCF_964211835.1. NCBI lineage: Eukaryota > Metazoa > Chordata > Aves > Anseriformes > Anatidae > Anser > Anser anser. The sequence goes on from NC_139757.1 coordinate 30,964, forward strand.
CCCTCCCCTTAGCCCCTCCACCTCCCGTAGCCCCTCCCCCGCCCCGCCCCCTCCCGTAGCCCCGCCCCCCCTTAGCCGCCCCCTCGCAGGGCCCCTGTGCTCTCCCCGCGCCCCCTCCCCACAGCCCCGCCCCTCGGCGGCCCCGCCCACCTCCCTAGCCCCGCCCACCCCCCTTTAGCCCCGCCCACCCCCTTTAGCCCGCCCACCCCCCTTAGCCCCGCCCCTCACCGCCCTCAGCGCCTTCCGCAGCAGCCACGCGTCCGCCCGCTCCAGCTCGGTGGCGGCGGGGGGAGGGGGGGCGGAGGGCGGCCGGGGCTGTACCGGGCCTCCCCTGCGCCCCCGCGCCGCCCCCCGCAGCCTCCGCAGCGCCGCCGCCGCCGCCCGCCCGCGCCGCCCCACCACCACCAGCCCATGGCCGCCGCCTCCGTCACCGCCTCCGCCGCCGCCGCCGTCCCGCGGGGCGCCCGCGCCCGTTGGCGGAGCCGCGCGTCCGTCAGCGCCGCCCCGCCCCGGGAACGGGCCGCGCCCATCGGCCGCGCGCGCGGGGCCGCCGGGAGGCCCCGCCCGGTGGCCCGGAGCCGCCTCTCCCCCCTCCCCCCCCGCACCGAAACCTTCAATAAACGGCACCGGACGCGGGGGTACGGCCCCGGGGGGGCTTTATTGGCGGCGGGAGGGGCCGGGAGCCGCACCTGGAGCGGAACCGGACCGGGAGGCGAGCGGAACCGGGTCCGGGCCCAACACTCGTACCGGGAGCGGCCCGCCCCCGGGGGGGGCCCGAAGACGCCCATGCGGGCGGTGCTGGGGGCCCGGAGCTGCTGCAGCTGGCGGCGGCCGCGGCGGAGCAGGAACTCGGGCGCGGAGCCGGTCCCGGGGGGGCAGCGCCGCCCCCGCCGAACTCCTCCGGATCCGCGCCGCGAAGCCGGTTTGCCGCCGGCGGCGCGCAGCAGCTGCCGGTAGAGGCTCAGCGCCTCCCGCCGCAACCCCGCCCGCTGCCGACATCCGGGGAGCGATCGGGGCCGGGCTCTGCGGGGGAAAGGACGGAGCCGGGGGAGGCGGTGAGGGGGGGGACCGCGGGGGGGGGGGAGCCCCCGGTGCCGCCGCGCTGCCACTCACCGCTGCGCCCCGCTTCCGGCGCCGCCGTCACTTCCGGCTCCGCCCCCCGCGCGCCGCCATTGGCCGCGGGAGCAGAGAGGCGTGGTCAGCGCTAAGCCCCGCCCCTCCGTGGGACCGGGCAGGGAAAATGGGTGAAAATCGGGGGATTCGGGGCTGGGGGCGGCACCCCCACCCCCCGCTGCCGGGCCGCTTTTGGGGCACTTTGGGGGGGGGGTTCAAAGCAGCGCTGGGGGGCGGGGGAGGCGGAGCCCACGGGGGCAGGGGCAGCGTTCCTCAATAACAACAATAATTATATTAAAAAAAAAAAAAAAAAGGAAAAAAGGGACAAAAACGGTGAAAACGGGCGAAAAGTCCCCGCGCCGCCCCCTCACAGCTCGTCCAGGCCGTCGTCCTCTCGGGGAAGTCGCCGGCGGTGACGCTCTGCGCTTGACGAAGGCGCCGTACTTGGGCGGGCACTCGAAGTACCGGCGGCCGCCGACGCTTGGGGGGGGGCAAACGGAGCTCGGGGG
>NC_139757.1:32785-57573 GCF_964211835.1 Anser anser
GGTTTGGGGGGAGATTTGGGGGATTTGGGGGAGGTTTGGGGGATTTGGGGAGGTTTGGGGGGTTTGGGTGAGATTTGGGGGGTTTTGGGGAGGTTTGGGGGGTTTGGGGGAAGGGTTGGGGGGAGATTTGAGGGATTTGGGGGAGGTTTGGGGGGTTTGGGTGAGATTTGGGGGGTTTTGGGGAGGTTTGGGGGGTTTGGGGGTGGGGTGATGCTGTGAGGGGGATTGGCCATGGGGGGGGTGGGGCCTTTAGGGGGGTGACCCCCGGGGAATGTCCCAAGGGGGGGGGGGTGGCCTTTAGGGGGTGACCCCTGGAGGGGGGTGGTGACCCTTGGGGGGGGGGGGTGACCCTTTTTGGGGCGAAATCCCTGGGGGAGCCTTTAGGGCGGTGACCCCTGGGGGGGGGGGGGGGATACCCCAGGGGGTGGTGGCCCCTGGAGGCAGGTGGCCTTTAGGAGGCGGTGGCCCTTGGGGGGGTCCTTTGGGGGGTGACCCCCGGGGGGCTCCCGGGGGCGCTGTCCCTGGGGGTGGGTCCCTGGGGGGGTCTCGGCGCCCCCCCCCCCCCCCGCACCCACCGTAGGCGGCGTCGCGCCCGGTGTCGCTCTGCACGTAGGAGATGACGCCGATGCCGGTGGCCAGGAGCCCGTTGCGGAACCAGGACAGGAGACCTGGGGGGGGGGGGGGGGGGGGGGGGGGCGGGGTGGGGTCCCCATCACCCCTGAGCCACGCCCCTCCCCCTGACCACGCCCCCAAACAAGCCACGCCCCCTCCGAGCCACGCCCCCCGCAGCGCCCCCTGTGCTCTTCCCCCTCCTGACCTCCCCCTCCCTTAGCCCCGCCCACCTCCCTTAGCCCCGCCCACCTCCCTTAGCTCCACCCACCATTGTAGCCCCGCCCACCTCCCTTAGCCCCGCCCACCTCCCTTAGCCCCGCCCACCTCCATTAGCCCCGCCCCCGCAGCACCCCCTGCGCTCTCCCCCCACGGCCCCGCCTCTCCCTTAGCCCCGCCCACTTTGTGTAGCCCCGCCCACCTCCCTTGGCCCCGCCCCCCGCAGCGCCCCCTGCGCTCTCCCCAGCCCCCTCCCCTTAGCCCCGCCCCCTCCCCTTAGCCCCTCCCACCTCCCGTAGCCCCTCCCCCGCCCCGCCCCCTCCCGTAGCCCCGCCCCCCCTTAGCCCCGCCCCCTCGCAGGGCCCCCTGTGCTCTCCCCGCGCCCCCTCCCCACAGCCCCGCCCCTCGGCGGCCCCGCCCACCTCCCCTAGCCCCGCCCACCCCCCTTTAGCCCCGCCCACCCCCTTTAGCCCCGCCCACCCCCCCTTTAGCCCCGCCCCTCACCGCCCTCCAGCGCCTTCCGCAGCAGCCACGCGTCCGCCCGCTCCAGCTCGGTGGCGGCGGGGGGAGGGGGGGGCGGAGGGCGGCCGGGGCTGTACCGGGGCCTCCCCTGCGCCCCCCGCGCCGCCCCCCGCAGCCTCCGCAGCGCCGCCGCCGCCGCCCGCCCCGCGCCGCCCCACCACCACCAGCCCATGGCCGCCGCCTCCGTCACCGCCTCCGCCGCCGCCGCCGGTCCCGCGGGGCGCCCGCGCCCGTTGGCGGAGCCGCGCGTCCGTCAGCGCCGCCCCGCCCCGGGAACGGGCCGCGCCCATCGGCCGCGCGCGCGGGGCACGCCGGGAGGCCCCGCCCGGTGGCCCGGAGCCGCCTCTCCCCCCTCCCCCCCCGCACCGAAACCTTCAATAAACGGCACCGGACGCGGGGGTACGGCCCCCGGGGGGGCTTTATTGGCGGCGGGAGGGGCCGGGAGCCGCACCGGGAGCGGAACCGGGACCGGGAGGCGAAGCGGAACCGGGTCCGGCCCAACACTCGTACCGGGAGCGGCCCCGCCCCCGGGGGGGGCCCCGAAGACGCCCATGCGGGCGGTGCTGGGGGCCCGGAGCTGCTGCAGCTGGCGGCGGCCGCGGCGGAGCAGGAACTCGGCGCGGAGCCGGTCCCGGGGGGCAGCGCCGCCCCCCGCCGGAACTCCTCCCGGATCCGCGCCGCGAAGCCCGGTTTGCCGCCGGCGGCGCGCAGCAGCTGCCGGTAGAGGCTCAGCGCCTCCCGCCGCAACCCCCGCCCGCTGCCGACATCCGGGGAGCGATCGGGGCCGGGCTCTGCGGGGGAAGGAACCGGGGGGAGGCGGTGAGCGGGGTAAGGGGGGGGACCGCGGGGGGGGGGGAGCCCCCGGTGCCGCCGCGCTGCCACTCACCGCTGCGCCCCGCTTCCGGCGCCGCCGTCACTTCCGGCTCCGCCCCCCGCGCGCCGCCATTGGCCGCGGGAGCAGAGAGGCGTGGTCAGCGCTAAGCCCCGCCCCCTCCGTGGGACCGGGCAGGGAAAATGGGTGAAAATCGGGGGGATTCGGGGCTGGGGGCGGCACCCCCCCACCCCCCGCTGCCGGGGCCGCTTTTGGGGCACTTTGGGGGGGGGGTCAAAGCAGCGCTGGGGGGGCGGGGGGAGGCGGAGCCCACGGGGGCAGGGGGCAGCGTTCCTCAATAACAACAATAATTATATTAAAAAAAAAAAAAAAAGGAAAAAAGGGACAAAAACGGTGAAAACGGGCGAAAAGTCCCCGCGCCGCCCCCTCACAGCTCGTCCAGGCCGTCGTCCTCCTCGGGGAAGTCGCCGGCGGTGACGCTCTGCGGCTTGACGAAGGCGCCGTACTTGGGCGGGCACTCGAAGTACCGGCGGCCGCCGACGCTTGGGGGGGGGGGGCAAACGGAGCTCGGGGGGGGCCCGGCAGCACCCATGGGTGCTGGGGGGGCACCGGGGGGGGGGCTCACCTGCCGTCGTGCTTGCCCAGGGGCTCGTCGTAGCGGACGCCCACCCAGTGGCCGGGCTTGAAGTCAGTGAGGCCTGGGGGGGGAAGAGAAATGGGGGGGGGGGGGGTCAGAAAAAGGAGGGGGGGCACAACGGGGACGGGACGGGGACGCGGCGGGGACGTACCCACGTACATGACGGTGCCCCGGCGGCAGGGCTGCCCCGGCACCCGCACCTGGCAGCGGGCCCCCACGGGGAGCGCGGCCGCCAGCGCCGCCTCCTGCGCCCGCCGCTGCTCCTGCTCGGCCGCCTGGCGCCGCGCCGCCGCCTCGTCGTAGCGGCCCCACTGCCGCTGCTTCAGGAAGGCGCGCAGGGACTCTGCGGGGGACAGCGGGGACGTGGCAAACCCCCCCCGGGGGACGGGAACGGGGACGGAGCGCCCCCCCGGGGCGCCGGGAGGAGAAGGAGGGGGCAGGGGGCGTCCCCGTCCCCCACCCGCCCAGCCGGGGGTCCCGCCGCCATCACCTGGCCGCTTGTCGTAGTCGCTCTCGGGCATCTCGTACTTGGGCACCTGCGACACGTCCTCGTACTCGCCGATGCGCGCCCGCTGCGGTCGATCACCTGCGGGGCCCGTTAGCGCGGGGTCCCGCCGCGGGGGGGGGCGGGGGGGGGGTTGGGGGGGAGGGTGACGTTACGGGAGTCGCGTTTTGGGGGAAGGTTGGGGGGAAAGGGGTTTTGGGGGGGAAAGGGGGCGGCAACGATTCAGAGCCCGGTTTTGGGGTGAGAAAAGAGGCAAAAGGGGTTTGGAGTGGGGAATGGGGGCGGCAGTGCTTCAGAGCCTGATTTTGGGGCGAAAAAGGAGGAAAAAGGGGGTTGGGGTGGGGAAAGGGCAGCAGTGATTCAGAGCCCGGTTTTGGGGTGAGAAAGGGGGAAAAACGGGGTTGGGGTGGGGAAAGGGGACAGCAGCGCTTTAGAGCCTGATTTTGGGGTGAGAAAAGAGGGAAAAGGGGTTTTGGGGGGGAGAAGGGAGCGGCAATGATTCAGAGCCCGATTTTGGGGTGAGAAAAGAGGGAAAAGGGGTTTTGGGGGGGGGGAGAAGGGAGTGGCAATGATTCAGAGCCTGATTTTGGGGTGAGAGGGGGAAAAAGGGGGTTGGGGGGGGAAAGGGGGCAGCACCACTTTGGAGCCCGGTTTTGGGGTGAGAAATGGGGGAAAGGGGGGTTGGGGTGGGGAAAGAGGGCAGCAACGATTCAGAGCCCGATTTTGGGGTGGGAAAGGGGGCAGCAGCACTTCAGAGCCCGATTTTGGGGTGAGAAAGGGGGAAAAAGGGGGTTGGGGTGGCGAAAGGGGGCGGCAGCGCTTCAGGGCCCGATTTTGGGGCGAAAAAGGGGGGAAAGCGGGGAGCTGCGAAGAGGGGACCCACGTGCACTCGGCAGCCGTCGGCCACCGGGTAGGAGCCCAGCAGGGCCTCGTCGCAGTCCAGGCGCCCCAGCAGCTCCTCGGCGGGGCCGTACAGCTCCAGCTCCATGCACGACGCCGGGCTGCCCACCACCAGCTCCAGCTTGCACTGCGGGGGGACAAAGGCGCTGCGGGGACCGGCACCGGGAACCGGCACCGGGAACCGGTACGGGGACCGGGGATCGGCACCGGGAACCGGCACTGGGGATCGGCACTGGGAAGCCGCACTGGGAAGGGGGACCAGGGACCGGCACCAGGAATTGGCCACTGGGGACTGGCACCGGGAAACGGGACCGGGAATGGGGACCGGGAACCGGCACCGGGACGTGGCACCGGGACCGGGAAGCAGCACCGGACCCGGCACCGGGAATGGGGACCAGCAACTGGCCACCAGGGACCGGGAACAGGAACCGGCACGGGGACCGGGGATCGGCACCGGGAAGCGGCACAGGGAATGGGGACCAGGAACTGGCACCGGGAATTGGCCACCGGGGACCAGGATCGGGAATGGGGACCGGAAAGCGGCATCGGGAATCGACACCGGGACCGGAACCCGGCACGGGGACCGGCACCGGAAACTGGCCACCGGGGACCGGGATCGGGGACCGGGAAGCGGCATCGGGGACCGGGACCGGGAACCGGCACCAGGGACCGGGAAGCGGCCACCGGGAACAGGGAATCGGCACCGGGATTGGGGACTGGGGACCGGCACCGGGGACCGGCACCGGGTGACCGGCACCGGGTGACCGGCACGGGGAATGGGGACCGGGCACCGGCGATCGGTCACCGGGGACCGGCACTGGGGACCGGGATGGGGGCGGGGGCCGGATTTGGGGCAGCGCTCCCGTCACGGACCCGTTCCCGTCACGGACCCGGTCCCGTCACGGACCCACGGTCCCGTCACGGACCCGTTCCCGTCACGGACCCCACGGTCCCGTCACGGACCCTGGGCCGGGCCCCGTGAGGGGCCGCTGAGGCCTGGTCCCGGCGCCGGTACCTTGAACTCGGCGATGGTGAGCCCGGTGCCGTAGCGCTTGTGTGCCCGGAAGGCGTTCAGGCTGCTGCTCACCGCCAGCGACACCGCCCCGGGCCCAGCACCGGGCCCCGGGCCCGGGCCCGGCCCCGCCGCCGTCATGGTGCGGCCCCGCCGCAGCCGCCGCCGCTTCTGGAAGCTTCCGCCCGCCCCCCGCGCCGCTCCGCCAATCCCGAGCCACGGCCCGCCCACCGGGACGGGGGGCGGCCAATGGGAGAGGGGAGCTCGGGGGTCGGCCAATGGGGAGGGAGGGGGAGGGCGGGGCCGGGCGGGGCGCGGGAAGGGCGGGGCGGGGTGCAGCAGGGAGCAATGCACGGGGTGCTGCAGAGCAATGCATGGGGTGCTGCAGAGCAATGCATGGGGTGCAGCAAAGCAGTGCATGGGGTGCAGGAGAGCAATGCATTGGGTGCTGCAGAGCAGTGCACGGGGTGCAGCTGAGCAATGCACGGGGTGCAGCAAAGCAGTGCATGGGGTGCAGGAGAGCAGTGCATGGGGTGCTGCAGAGCAGTGCATTGGGTGCTGCAGAGCAATGCACGGGGTGCAGCTGAGCAATGCACACCGTGCAGGAGAGCAGTGCATGGGGTGCGGGAGAACAATGCACGGGGTGCTGCAGAGCAACACACGGGGTGCTGCAGAGCAATGCACGGGGTGCAGCTGAACAATGCACGGGGTGCAGGACAACAATGCACAAGGCTGTAATGGAGCAATGCATGGCGTGCAACAGAGCAATGAGAGGGCTGAAAGAGAGCGCTGCATGGGGTGCTACGGAGCAACGCACGGGGGTGCAGGAGAGCAATGCGTTGGGTTCAGCAAAGCAATGCACACGGTGCTGTGGAGCGCTGTGTGGGGCTGTAGCAGGACATTGCACAGGGCGTTACAGAGCAACGCATGGGGTGCAGCAGAGCAGTGTGCGGGGCTGTAACAGAGCAATGCACGGGGTGCAGCAGAGCAACGCATTGGGTGCAGCAGAGCAATGCACGGGGTGCAGGAGAGCAGTGTGCGGGACTGTAACAAAGCAACACTCAGAGTGCAGCAGAGCAATGCACTGGGTGCAGCAGAGCAATGCACGGGGTGCAGCAGAGCAATGCATTGGGTGCAGCAGAGCAATGCACGGGGTGCAGGAGAGCAACGCACAGGGTGCTGCAGAGCCACGCACAGCCCTGTAACGGAGCACTGCAGGGCGTGCAGCAGAGCAACGCGTGGGGTGCAACAGAGAAAAGCCCCGGGGTACCAGGGCGAGGTACAGGGGCGCAGAAGAGCGACGCGTGAGCCGCAGACGAGGGCGCGCGGAGCAGCGCGCGGGCACGAAGGGGTTAACCCCCCCCCCGGCCGCGTCCCGCCGCTTTTTGGCCCCTCGGGGCCGCCGTCGCGGGGCCGCAGCGCGCAGGCGCGGGGCCGCCATGGAGGCTGAGGGCGGCTACGAGCCGGGGTTCGTCGGGATCCGCTTCTGCCAGGAGTGGTGAGGGCGGGGGGGGGCCGGGACCGGGACCGGGACCGGGACCGGGACCGGGACCGGGACCGGGACCGGGACCGGGACCGGGACCGGGACCGGGACCGGGGCCGGGGCCGGGGGCCGGGGGCCGGGACCCGAGGCCTCACCGGGCACCCGGGCCTGGGCCTAGGCCTAGGCCTCGCCTCAGGCCGTTACCGGGCCGGGCCCCAGCCCCCCCCCCCCCGTTAATCCCGGTGCCCTCCCCCTGCCCTCCCCCCCCTCCCCCGTTAATTAATTCCGGTGCCCCCCCCCGCTGATTAATTCCCGTGCCCCCCAGCAACAACATGCTGTACCCCAAGGAGGACAAGGAGAACCGCATCCTGCTCTACGCCGTGAGCCCTCCCCCCCCCACCGCACCCCGGGGACGGGACCTTTCCCCCCCCCCGGGGCTCCCCGGGCCGTGCCCCCCCCCCTTTAAATTTCCGTTTTTCCGTGTCCCCCCCCCCACCCAGTGCCGGAATTGTGACTACCAGCAGGAGGCCGACAACAGCTGCATCTACGTCAACAAGATCACGCACGAAGTGGAGTGAGTGGGGGCCCCCCCCGGGACAGCACCGGGACCCCCCCCCCCCCCGGACGACACCAGGAGCCTGGAACCAGGACCCCGGGACCACCCCCCCGGGACTCCCCCCCCCCCGGAACAGCACCGGGACCCTGGGACCCTTCCCCCTGGGACCCCCAACCCCCCAGGACAGCACCGGGAGCCGGGAACCCCCCCCGGGATAGCACCGGGAGCCTGGGACCAGGACCCCGGGACCCCCCCCTCCATACCCCCCCCCCCCCCCCGGGACAGCACCGGGACTCCTGGACCGGGACCTGCCCCCCCCCGGGACAGCACCGGGAGCCCAGGACCAGGACCCTGGGACCCCCCCCTCCGGGACAGCACCAGGACCCCCCCCCCACCCCGGGATGACCCCAGGACGGCACCGGGACCCCGGAACCCCCCCCCCGGGACAGCACCGGACCCCTGGGACACCACCACCCCCCCCCCCCCCACGGGACCCCCCCGGGACCCCCCCAGGACCCTCGATCCCCCCGGGACCCCCCCGATTCTCCCCCGGTTCCCCGGGGGGGGGGGGGGGCAGCGGGGGCTGGGGGATGTGGGAAAAGCGATTAAAAATGGCCCCGGGGCGGGGGGGGAGGTAACCCGGGGGTAATTAAGAAAGGAGTTGGGGTAATTAACGAGGGAGGGGTTGGGGGGTAATTAGGGGGTAGTAAGGGGGGGGCTGTAAGGGAAGGGGGGTGGAGAGCAATTAATTGGGGTGATTAATAACCGGGGGGGTGGCTTGTAGGTAATTAGTAATGAGAGCAAGTTAATGAGTGAGTGAGGAGTGAACTTTAGGTACTGAGAAACAAGGGGGGGGGGCAGTTAACGAGGTAAGGGGGGCTGCCCATAGCCTGGGGGTAATTAAGAGGAGTAATTAGAGGGGTAATTAACAGCCTGGCTCCCCCCCAGCGAGCTGACGCAGATCATCGCCGACGTCTCCCAGGACCCGACGCTGCCGCGCACCGAGGACCACCCCTGCCAGAAGTGAGGGGGGCACGGGGACCCCCCTGGGACCCCCCCCGGGGTCAGAGGAACCCCCCCCCCCCGGGGCCACGGGGACCCCCATGGGGACATGGGAACTTCCCCCCCTAGAGACTCAGGACCCCCCCGGGGACCCCCTTGGGGACACAGAACCCCCCCCTAGAGGCACAGGGACACGGGGACCCCCCCCGGACTCAAGAACCCCCCTCGGACCCCTCCCGGGGACACAGGGACCCCCCCCAGGGACACAGGGACCCCCATGGGACACCCCTGGGACCCCCCCCGGGGGACACAGGGACCCCCCCCCAGCCACCAGCTCTGACCTCGGTGCGAGGGACGTGGTGGTGGCCCCCAGGGCCCTGCTGCGTCCCCAGATCCCCCCCGTAGCCCCGTTCCCTCCCGGGGGGGGGGCTCCTGAACCCACCCCCTCCCCCCCGGGGCTCCCCCCATGTCCCCAGGGGTCTCCGCGTCCCCCCCCCCCCCCCGCCGGTGTCACCCCCGTCCCCTCTCCCCCCCCCCAGGTGTGGGCACAAGGAGGCCGTTTTCTTCCAGTCCCACAGCGCCAGAGCCGAGGTGAGGCCGCAGCCCCCCCCCGGGGGGGGTCCCTGTGTCCCCAGGGGTGTCCCCCCCACCCCGTGACCCCCCCTTTCCGTCCCCCCCCCCACAGGACGCCATGAGGCTGTACTACGTCTGCACGGCCCCGCACTGCGGCCACCGCTGGACCGAGTGACGCCGACGTCCCCCCCCCGACGCCGTCGCCCTGCGGTTCCCCTTTCCCCTCTGTGCCTGTTAGGAGAACGTTTTTGGGTCTCTTTTTTGGTACAAAAAACGCTTGTTTTGGGCACCGGGCCGTTTGTGGGGCTGCGGGGTAGCGGGGGCGGCTCCTGGCGGGGGGGGGGGGGGGGGGAGCACCCAGGCACCCAGGGGTGCAGGGGAGGCTTCGGGGTGGGCGTGGGGGCGGTGAGGCCGGAACGTTGCAGCCAACTGTGGGACCCCAAGTCCCCCGCGCTGGGCCCCAAATCCACACTTTTGGCCCCAAATTCCCCGCCCTGGGCCCCAAATCCCACACTCTTGGCCCCAAATCCCACACTCTTGGCCCTAAATCCCCTGCGCTGGGCCCCAAATCCACACTCTGGGCCCCAAATCCCACACTCTTGGCCCCAAATCCATACGCTGGGCCCCGAATCCACACTCTTGGCCCCAAATTCCCCGCCCTGGGCCCCAAATCCCACACTCTTGGCCCTAAATCCCCTGCGCTGGGCCCCAAATCCACACTCTTGGCCCCAAATTCCCCGCCCTGGGCCCCAAATCCCACACTCTTGGCCCTAAATCCCCTGCGCTGGGCCCCGAATCCACACTCTTGGCCCCAAATTCCCTGCCCTGGGCCCCAAATCCACACTCTTGGCCCCAAATTCCCCACCCTGGGCCCCAAATCCACACTCTTGGCCCCAAATCCCCCACGCTGGGCCCCAAATTCCCTGCCCTGGGCCCCAAATCCCACACTCTTGCCCCAAATCCACACGCTGGGCCCCAAATTCCCCGCCCTGGGCCCCAAATCCCACACTCTTGGCCCCAAATCCACACTCTTGGCCCCAAATTTCCCCCCCTGGGCCCCAAATCCACACTTTTGGCCCCAAATCCCATGCACTGGGCCCCAAAAAGCAGCCCCGCTGCCCCCCGATTGATCCCGCCGGGCCCCGAAGCGCAGCCCCAGGGCTCCCCCCTCATCCCCCGGGCGCCCCAAACGCCCCCCCCCCAGCGTCCCACATCGTCCCCCCCCCCCCCCCCGGGCTCCGGGTTTGGCTCCCAGCGGCATCCCCGGAGCTCCAAATTCCCGTTCCCGATCCCAAATTGCAGCCCTCGCGCCCCATGGGGCGCCCCCCCCCCCGTACCTCCAGGCTGCCTTTTGGGGCTCCGGGTCGCTCTCCGGGCACCAGAGGAGCCCTAACGTGCCCCAAATTGCCCCCCCATACCCCAAATCCCCCCCCGGTACCCCAAATCGCCCCAGGGAGCCTCACGGTGCCAGCAGAGCCCCCAGCCCCACCTGGAGGCCCCCCCCATCCTGGAGCCTGCGGCCCCCCAAAGCCCAAACGCCTCAGCGCCACCTTTTAGGGTCAAACCCACCGACCCCAAATCCCACGGTTTTGGAACAAAAACGTTTATTGGCGAGGAACCTGGAAAAAAAAAAACCGGCAGCCACAGCCCCGGAGGTGGCTCGGGGAGCTAAAACCCCAAAAAACATCCAAGGAGCTTAAAAGAGAACAAAGTGCCTTAAAAAAACCCCCGAAAACCCCCCAAAGTGAAGCAGCGAGGCTGGGGGGGGGGGGTCAGGGGGCGCTGCCGCCCTGCAGCCGCTTCCCGACCATCTCCAGGAGGGCCTCGGAGTAGGCTCGGAGGAGGGCGAGGGTCTCGGGGTCGCGGCCGGGGGGCTCGGTGCCGCGGACCCCCCGGGAGCGCAGCTCCGCCGCCGCCCAGCCCCAGGTGGCGGCCAGCGAGGCCCGCGCCCGCGCCGCCGCCTCCTCCTCCTCCTCCAGCGTCACCTGCGGGACACGGCCCACCCCCCCTCGTCACCCATGGGTGCCGGGGGGGGGGTTACACGGCTCCACCGGCCCCAAAAGAGGCCTTTTTTGGGGGCTAAAGTCTTAGAATCGGTGAAAGGAGAGGGGGACGCGAGCGGTGGGTCCCTCCAGGGAGGGAGGACCAAGGCAGCGCCCCCCCAAGCTGAGATATTGAGGCCGATGGGGGGGTTGGGGGGGGGATTTGGGGGGGTTTTGGGGAGGTTTGGGGGGATTTGGGGGGGTTTTGGGGAGGTTTGGGGGGATTTGGGGAGGTTTGGGGGGGGTTTGGGGGGGTTTGGGAGGTTTGCGGGGATTTGGGGAGGTTTGGGGGGATTTGGGGAGGATTTGGGGGGGGTTGGGGAGGTTTGGGGGGGGTTTGGGGAGATTTGTGGGGGTTTGGGGGGGATTTGGGGAGGTTTTGGGAGGTTTTGGGGAGGTTTGGGGGGGTGTTGGGGGGGGTTGGGGAGGATTTGGGGGAGTTTGGGGAGGTTTGGGGGAGTTTGGGGAGGGTTGGGGAGGATTTGGGGGGGTTGGAGATTTTGGGGAGGTTTGGGGAGGGTTTGGGGGGGGTTGGGGGGAGGTTTGGGGGGGGCGGGGGTGGCACCGACCTGGTCGTAGAGCGTCAGCAGCTCCTGGAAGCGGGCGCGCAGCAGCTGCAGGGCGGTGCTGAAGGCGCCCAGGGGCGGCGGGGGGGTCCTGCGGGGCGGGGGGGGGACGTCCCTGCCCCTCGCTCACCCGCGGCTTCGTCGGCGCCGGCGTTTTGGCCCGGTTCCGGAGGTTTCTCGGCCGGAAGGTTCTGGAAATGGCGAAACGTCGAGGCCGCGCACGGTTTCGCGGCCCCGTCCTGCCCCCGAAAAAGCACCCGGGGTTGGGGGGCAGCAGCTGGAAAACAGCTTTTTTTTTTTTTTTTTTTTATTTATTTTTTTGGCACCTTCCCCAGGAGGGAAAAAAATCCCTGCCCGGCTCGGTGACCCCAGCACCCCCCCAGGGAACTTCCCCCCCCCCCTTTTCCCTTCCCCCCCCTTCTTTTCCCTTTCCCTTCCCCCCCCTTCTTCTCCCCCCCCTTCTTTTCCCTTTCCCTTCCCCCCCTTCCTCCCTCCCCCACCCCATGGCCCCCCGGGCTCCCCCTCCCGCAGCAGCCCCCGACTCGCCTCCGCTTCCCGGAGCTCCGCGGCCGCTTCCACCTCGTCCCCGCCGGGCTCGGGGCCGGCGGCCGGGCTCTGCTGGGGGGGCTGCACCCTCGGGAGGACGGCGGCCGCCAGCCTGCGGGGCGACGGAAGGGGTCGGGACGGGGGGAAACGCTCCCCCGGGGCGCCCCCCACCCTCGGCAGCCAGCACCCACCTGCCGCTTTTTTGGCAGCGCGAGAGGAAGCGGCTGGAAATGCTCAGGCGCAGGTTCAAGAGCAGGGATTTTTCCTCCTCCCCGCGCCCGGGCGGCTTCAGATCCTTCAAGGAGCCGTCGAACTTCTCTGCGGCGCCGGGCCGGGGAGCGTCAGCCCCCCTCCGTCAGCCCCCCGTTCCCCCGTCCCCCGTCCCGTCCCCGCTACCTGCGGCGTGGGCGTCCGCCAGGGTCTCGAAGTGCTGCTTGAGGAACTTCTCCTGCTCGGGGGTCTGCGGCAGGGAGCCGCTCGGCGCCGGGCCCTCCTCCGCCTGCCCCGCCGCGTCCCCGTCGTCGGAGCCCGCCGAGTCGTCGGCGGCTGCGGGCAAAAGCCCCCGCGAGGGACGAGGGACGTTAACGGGAGCCCCCCAAAAAGCCCCACGGCGGCGCCGGAGGAAAAGCCCCAGCTCCCTCAAGGCGCTGCCAAGCGTTTCACGGGGTCGTTTCTCGGCGAAGCCTTTACCTCCCGGCTCGCGGCAGCCCCCCGGCCTCGGCAAACCGGGCACGGGGCGGGCCGAGGCGTTCTCCTGGGGCAGCTCCTGCAGGAACGGGGGCCGCAGCGGCAGCGCCTTCACGCGGGACCTTTGGGGGGAAAGCGAGCGGGTTGCAAACGGCCGCCGCCACCGAGCCTACGGCGCGTCCCGAAGCGCGCGCGGAGGGGCTGAGGTGAAGTGGTGCCCTCCGAGCTTCCCCTCTCGGAGCAGGTTCCCTGCAAAGGAACCCCCCCCCTCCAATCCCGCCCCCTCGGCAGCCTCCGGGGATCGCCAAAGGATCTGGCCCCGGGGATCGGGTGTGAAGGAAAGGACGTGCTGGGGAGAGAGGCGAGACGGGGCTCGGGGCGGTGACACGAAGCCGAGTGCAGCCCTGCAGCTTTGCGCTTCAAAAGGGGCGGCTCAAAACCAATCCTAAAAGAAAAATAAAAGCACCCGCGGGTTTTGGCCAGCCGAGGCAGCCCCAAGGGAAACGTTAAACGAAATCGGCGCCTGCTGGTGACGTTTGAGGAGGTTTTTGGGGGTAACACAATCCAAGCTGGGTGGCAGAGAGCTGCACCGAGGCCGCTCCCACCCGCGGCCGTTTTCGCCGCTGCCCAGAGGAAGAAATCCTCCCCAGCAAGGAGGGGAGGCCCCTTGCCCCTCTCCCCGCGGGGCAGAAGGAACCTGCTGGCCTCCGGCGTGCCGTGCTCGGAGCAGGGCTCGTCCAGGCTGGGCCCCGTCGTGTCGGGCAAGTCCAGCTCCCGCTCGGTTTCATCGTCCGGGAACAGCTCCGAGCTTTTGGAGCCCTCAACGGCGCTGCCGGGGTAGGTGTCCGCCTGCCGGAGGGGGAGACGGAGGGCGAGGAGCTGAGCCCCGCGGGGAGCTGAGCCCCGCTCGGTTCTCCCGCCCGCCAGCGGCTCGGGGACGCGACGGTGACCCCGGTGGGACCTCGGGGTGTCCCCCCCGACCTCCAGCAGCAGCTCCTCCAGGTTCCTGGGCTCCAGCTCGGCCTCGCCTTCGAGGTCGCTGCTCTTGGCGGGGGTGAAGCACGTCAGGTCCGCCTCCGGCAGGGTCTTGATGGGGCCGTGCTCGGCGCACTCTGCCCACCTGCCCTGCGGCCGGTAGCTGCCGCGGGGGCTGGCGGCCACGCCGTCGGAGCCGTCCGCCTCCCCCAGCTGCGAGGGGAAGGTTGGGATGGGGGGGGGGGACACACACGGTTT
Organism: Anser anser; assembly: GCF_964211835.1. Lineage (NCBI taxonomy): Eukaryota > Metazoa > Chordata > Aves > Anseriformes > Anatidae > Anser > Anser anser. The sequence continues at coordinate 46,710 of NC_139757.1, forward strand.
GCCCCGAGCGGAGGTGCCCGCGCTGGGTGCGAGGACGCCTCGCCCCCTACGACGCCGCGGGGAGGCGAGGGGTCGAACGGAGGGGCAAAAAGGGGGGGGCTTAATTAAATTGAAATCACTTTGAACCCTCCCGCGGGCGCCGCTGCCCGACTTACCAGCCTCTTGGCCCACATGGGCAGCTTGCCGTTGGTCAGGATGCACACGGGGGCTGGGGGAGGAGAGACGGCTTTTGTTTGCAGCCCTCGTCGCAGAAAGCGGGGAGGGAAAGGGTAAAAGCAGCCCCCAGGCAGGATCTGGAAGCGTTTGGTCTGCATTTCCGCCCGCCCGGCCGCGTCCCCTCGCCCTCCCCGGGCAGCAGCAGAGCCTCACGGTGAGAAAAAGAGCGGAAAAAGAGAAAAAAAGAAAAAAGAGCCCCCCACGCAGCGTGGGGGGACAGAGAAAACCTTTGTGGACGCTGGCCCGGAACTCACGCGGCTCCAGGTCCTCCCTGGACGGGGTCTGCGTGGACGCGGCCTCGTCCTGCTCCGAATCGGGCTCCTCGTCGGAGGGTCCCCCTCCGCCGCCGGGGACGCCCCCGGATGCGTCCCGCCTGCTGGAGAGGGGCCGTGGAGCCGCCGCGCCCAGCCTCCAGCCCGGCCCGACGGCGTTTGCGGGGCAGAACCGGGCGGGAGGTCGGGGTGAAGGGGCTGGAGCCACCCCCGAAGCTGGAAAACGCGCCTTTTTCCCCCGGAACCGTACCTGAGGTGCCTGGGGAACGCTGGCTCCTTCCCCCTCTGGGGCTGCAGCTGGTTGAGCTCCAGCAGGTGCTGCTTCATGCTGCTGGTGATCTCGGGGCCCAGGTGCCAAACGAACACGCAGCTGGGGCAGAAAGGCCGGCAGGAGGGGTGGGGGGCAGGTTTCCCCCGGATTTTGGGCACAGGGGGCTTTACCTTAACGCCCTTAATTCGATTAATTCACCCAGCGCGGCCCCCGCCTGCCTTATGCGCCCTACCCCCAGCTCTCTAAAGGCGATTCTTGCGAGGCACGCGGCGCAATAAAGCACAGAAATCCCCCCCGCGGCTCCGTAGCCCCCCCGTAGCATCGAGCACGGCGGCTTTTCGGGCGCTCCGGTACCTGTCTCCTGAGACGGTGATGAGATGCTTGCAGTCGTAGGTGAATCGCATCCCCGTGACGATATCTGCGACAGAGAACCGAAGGCTGCAGGTTTCTTGCCGGGAACGTGACCCCCCACCCCCCCTTGCCATCGCAGCCACCGGGATTCACAAGCCGCCAGGCTTACGTTTTGGAGCCCAGCCTGCTGCAGGCACTCCGCTGGGCCAAACCAACCCCACACCGCTCGTTAAGCCTCCTTAATTGCAGGTTTGGACGACTGCGATTTCCTAACGTGCCCTTTTGCTACGTCTGCAAACGCGCTCCGTGTTTTGCTGCAAGCGGGCACCGCTCCGAGGGCGGCGCTGCCGGGGATTCCCAGAGATTTTCCCCAAAATTCTTCTAACCGGACGCAAACTTCCAGATTTTCGACGCGCCAGCGCCCGGAAACAAACCTGAGTGTCCGAACATCTTGGCGACGCACTCTCCCGAGCGGAAGTCGATGATGGAGATGCTCTTATCGGAGCAGCTCGTGGCCAGGAAGGTGCCCGAGGGATCCAGCTGCACCTGGGGAAAAAGGGCAAGGGGATCCCAGAACCCCTCCGCGTGCCCCCAAGCCCTTTGGGGCCGCAGACTGCCCACAGGCAGCTGCCTGCCCCAGGGGGGGCGGCTCCCGGGGTGCAGCGAGGGCAGTTCCGCGGGGCAGCGAGCGCCGCGTTCGCCCCAGCGTCCGACGGATGGCAACGCCCGGGGTGAAGCGTCCCAGGCCTTACCTTCAGCAGGGAACCCTCGTCGGCCTGCGAGCCCTTGTAGCAGCACCTCTGCTTCCCGCTGGCCGTGCCGTACACCCTGCGAGCGGGGCAGGTTACGGGGCTCACGGCCCCGGCAGACGAGAATCGCCCCCGCGGCGCCGCGGCCGGCAGGGAAAGGGGCGACCCCGAGGCGGGTGGGCGAGGAAAGGGGCTGGGGCTGCGAGGTTCGGCCCGGGGCAGGGTGCCCTCACCTGACGTTCCTGTCCTGGCAGGCGACGGCAACGTACTTCTGCGTGATGTCGATGTCCATGTCGTACAGGGTGGTTTTCTCGGCGACGTGGTGCGTCCTGACGAAGCTGAAGCCGTCGGGGCGCTGCGGGGAGACGGGGACAAGAGGAGGGTTGCGCTGCCTTCTCACCCCCCCCTCCCCGCTCACAGCCGAAGCGGCTGGCTTTCGGCAGCTCCTTTCCTGCGCTGCTCGCAGCACAAGGGCCTGAGCGGAGGGGGGACGCTTTGATGCTGTTTTGCAGAGTGAGGGCGGACCCCCCCTCAGGCACCCGACAGCCTACCTTGTGAGCAGCGCGGAAATAAATGCTTTTATCAGCGCCGCAGCTGATCAGCTGAACCTCTCCGCTGCCTACGCGAAGAGAACGCAGGGGTGAGAGACGGTGCTGACATTAGGGGACGTCCGGACCCCACCGCGGCAGTCCCATTTGCGGGAACAACAGATAAAAACCAACTTTTTTTTTTAGGAACCAGGCGCAACTCAAGGATGGGAGCCCCAGCTAAGGCTCCCCTCGGAGGGACGGGGCTGACTCTCGCTGCTCGCTCTCTTTTCCTACAGAGGGGCTCCAGGTGACCCCTTCTAACATCGACGGCGGAATACGGGCACAAAACTCCCGGGAGAGGAGCTCTGACTTCGAGGGAGGCGGCGAACACGGCGAACGGAAGCGCGATGGGCACGGAGGAGCAGCTCGGCCACCTACCCGCAAACTTGACCGCCGTTATCGCAGAGGAGTGATCGTCCAGGGTTTGCTCCAGCTTGTAGCCTTTGTCGACGTTCAGGACGTGGATCAGCCTGTCTCTGCTCGCCGAAGCCAGCAGCGCTACTCCTGGGGGTGACGGAAGACGGGAGGAACAAACATCGCACCGGGAAGGTTTCCTGCAGAGCTAAGGCAGCTTTTAACCCGCCACACAAAGCCCGCGGCCCCAGGGCTCATCTCCACCTCCCTGGCCTGAGAGAGGAGGCAGCCTTCCCTGCACGGCCGCCCTCTCAGGACGCCCCAGCTCGTTTCAGCGAGCAGCTTTCCGCCTCTCTGCCGGTCAGAAAAGCAGAGAAAGCAGAGCTCCCCTCGAGCGGGAGCGGAGCCAGGCGCGGCGCGGCCAGGACGTGGCCTCACCCGTCTCCGGCTTGGAGTACTCCAGGCAGAGAACTTCCGAATCGTGAGCTTCCACTTTGGCCACCTCCTGCAGGGACCGCAGCTCGTGGATCCTGCGAGGGAAGCGCGCCGTCAGCTCGGCCCTGAACGTCCAGGGAAACGACGCAGGAACACCTGCTGGTGCCCGAGAGGCTCGGAGGCGCTCGAGGAACACAAAAAAAAAGGAGGTGAACATCTACAACAAGCGGTGAGGGGCAGCGGAGCCCGCACGCCGGGGCCGCGCGGCCACCGCCGCGCACGGGGACACTTGCCTGAGGTTCCCCGCTCGGTCCCCCGAGGCCAGATGCTCCCCGTCGGGGCTGACCTGCATCACCCGCACGCCGGACTTGGCGTCGAGGTGGCCCGCGCCCTCGCCTTTGTCGATCACGCTGGAGGAGTCCTGGAGGTGCTGCGTGTTGTTGTCCACGTAGATGACGTTCAGCAGGGTCTTGGAGAGGAAGGAGGGGGGGCGGTGAGGCCGGGGTGCCCTGGGCAGGGGGGCGCAGCGCTCGTTGGGAAGCGAGGAGCCCACCCGCACCTCCCAGTTGCTTCCTACGACCCCGCTTTAGTTTCCCGCGCTTCCTGCTCAGCGGTCACTGGGATTTGACAAGCGCCACGCGTCCCTTTAACGACCCCGTGCTAGCTCAGATGGAAACACAGGGCACGAGGGAACAGAAAGCGTTCTCGAGGCTTGCTGCGATCACCAGGATCTACCAAAAATCGCAGCCCCTCTCTCGCCCAGGCTCCGTACCCGGAGCTGCGAGAAGCCAGAGGGGATCCCAACCCTCCCAGGCTCTCGAGGGACCTCGTCCTCTACAGGCGAGAACGGGAGCAGGGGCAAAACCGAAGGGGAAGCGAGAGGGCCGGCTCCACCGGCTGCAGCCGTGGCTTTCGGGGCTGGAAAGGCGCGTGGGAAGGGGGCGAGGGCAGCCCCGGTCTCACCGTGCTGTAGGCGTTGCCCCGGCAGGGGCGCTCGGGGCCGCTTCCCAAGGTCCAGACGCGGACGGTGTTGTCCGAGGAGCACGTCAGGAAGGAGCCGGGGGGCAGGCAGGACGGCTGCTCCTTGAACTCGGGGTACACCTGCGCCGCGGCCGCGCGTCAGGCGGGAAGGGGCCGCGAGGAAATGCGCCGCGCCGCGCCCGGCCCGTCGGCCCTCACCTCGACGCTCCAGACGAAGGAGCTGTGGAAGAGCTCGGACCACACCTTCCCCACCGCCCGCAGGTCCCCCACGTCCCACACGTAGACGCTGTGGTCCCTGTAGACGCAGGACAGCCAGCGCCGGGCGGCGTCGTAGGCCAGCGCGATGGTGTCGGGATAGAGCGCGTCCGGGCGCCTGCGGGAGGGGGAGCGGGTCGTGGGGGTCCCCCGTGGCTAACGGCACCCCAGGGGTGCAGCCCGGGCGGCGTTTTCGGGGCCGCCGTGCCCCCCGCGGCCGCTCGAGCCCTTTAAACGCTCGGCCGGGGGCGGATTAATTTCTACACCAGATCACAGCGATATCCTGAAGCGTGCGAGCTCCGAAAGGGGAAACGAAGCTCTCAGCCCTGCCTCGTGCACGGCTGACGCCGCAGCTAACGACCTCCTGCCCTCACCGTCTTCCAGGAAGCATTAATGACACGGGAGTAACGAGGCAGAGCCATTACGGTGCTGCTTGCAAACCCGTCTGAGCTCACGCCTCCCTCGGAACGGGCTCTCGGACCGACGACGAGAGCGGTCAGCTCCGAACACCGTCGGCCGAAGCCGCGCGGGGTGTTTCGGAGGCTCGGGGTGTTTCGGAGGCTCGGGGCGCCTCGGAGGCGTGCGGTACCTGGGCTGGGGCGCCTGGGTGACATCCACGCCCAGGGGGTGAGGCTTGGGGAGGTCGCTCAGGTAGCGCAGATCGCGAGCCTGGAAGATCCTCACGGTGCCGTTGTCGCAGCCGCAGAACACCAGCTCCTCGCTGACGCAGACGCAGGTCGCGAGCGACACCTGGGGCGAAAGGCACGCGGCGGGGCCTCACCGGGAAGTCCCAGCAGCGTTTTTTTAATTATTATTCATTTTTTTTAAGCTGCATCCATACGGGGGCTTCCCCCGCCACGTCCGGAGCACCCCCCGGGCCCCCACCTTCAGGACGATCCACTTCTCCAGCACCCGCCTCTCGTTGAAGTGGCACAGCAGCCCCGAGTGGGAGACGCAGAAGGTGCTGCCCAGCGCCTGGCCCCGGCCGCAGGCCACGCCGCAGAAGACGTTGTTGTGGAGCTCCCCCAGCAGCCCCGAGCGCCCCACCAGCGGCACCGTCTCCTTGGTCTGCGGGCAGAGCGGCGGCGCCACACGATAACGGACAAGCAATTAACCGAGACGCAATTAACCGAGATGCCCCCCCCCCCCCCCTTTGCAAAGAGGCTCCCGGGGGGGGCTCGCTGGAGCCCCGCGCGCCGCTGAAACCAGACGGGGCTTCGAGGTCTGGGGTCTGCAGCAGCCAGGGCAGAGCAGCCCTGGGCGGGGGGGGGGGCAGCCACGGCTCCTCAGGCCCAGCCTACCCGAAATCCGCCCTCTTTCGGCTCAGAAAGCTGAAGTCGTGCCCCTTCCCCACGCTCCCCGATGAAGACGGAGTTGTTTAACCCGCGCCCAGACCCGTTTCAGCTCCCCCCGCCTCCAGCACCCCTGGGAAGGCGTCAGAAGAGGGGGCCCCCACCCTCACCTTCAGCTCCCTGGCGGAGTCCAGGAACCAGAACTTGACGTGGCGCTGCCCCACGGTGACGAAGTAACCCTCCTCGGAGAAGGACACGGCCGTGACTCTGCACGACACCTTGTTGGACGCCACCAGGGAACCCTTCTGCTCCGGGAAGACCACGGGGCTGTCAGCGGGACCACCGTTCCCCCCCCGTATCCCCCAAAGAAAACCCCAAAGAGCCAGCAGCCGGGGGAAAAGGCCGCCTCGCCCCACCCCCGGCGCCGTTTCGGGGGAATTTCGAGGCGGCTCGGCCCCACCTTCCAGTCCCAGACGTTGACGACCCTGTCGTGGCGGTGGCCCACCGACACCAGGTACTCGGCGGCGGGCACGAAGGCCACGCAGGCAACGCCGTGCTTGTGGCCGTGCAGCGCCGAGACCTGCGCCCGCTCCTCCGCGTCCCAGACCCGGACGGCCGGGCGGTGCCCGTTCTGTGGAGGGAAAACATGGGGGGGGGGGGCAGCGTGGCTGGGGGCTGCCCCCCCCAAAACGGCCCCCAAAACGGCCCCCGCCCCCCCTTGCTTCCCACCACCGCGCCCCGGTGCTGCACTCAGTGGGAGGGGAACGGAGCGGGGCCGCGGGGTGGAAATCACAGGGGGAGATTGAAATCGGGTGGAAAAAGGCGAAATTGGGCGGAAAAAGGCGAAATCGGGCGGAAAAAGGGTCAAAAAGGGAAACGCGGGAGGGAGAACCCCCGCCGACAAGGAGGGTTTGCGGGTGCTGGGGACGCAGGAGCGGGCTGTAGGGGCCCGGCGGCCGCACCTCTCCGGTGACGACGAGCTTCCCGTCGGGGGAGAAGGCCAACGCGCTCACGGTTTTCCTGGGAAAGGTTCGGGGCTTCGTCAGTAACGACCGGCTGGGGGGACGTCGGGGGAAAGGGGGGCTTCGGGGGGATGTCAGGGGGAAGCTTTGGGGGGATGTCGAGGGGAGGAAGAGCTTTGGGGAGACATCGAGGGAAAGTTTTGGGGGGACGTCGAGGGGAAGAAAAGCTTCGGGGGGACGTCGAGGGTTTGGGGAGCTTTGGGGGACATCTAAGGAAAGCTTTGGGGGGACATCGAGAGGAAGGGGAGCTTCGGGGACATTGAGGGGAAAGAGAGCTGTGGGGGGAAGTCAAAGGGAAATTTTGGGGGGACATGGAGGGAAAGGAAAGCTTTGGGGGGACGTCGAGGGGAAGTTTCGGGGGGACGTCGAGGGGAAGGAGAGCTTTGGGGGGACGTCGAGGGGAAGTTTCGGGGGGACGTCGAGGGGAAGGAGAGCTTTGGGGGGACGTTAAGAGAAAAGCGAGCTTTGGGGGGGCACTGAAGGGAAGCTTTGGGGGGATGTCGGGAAAGTTTCGGGGGGACGTCAAGGGAAAGCTTTGGGGGGATGTCAGGGGAAAGGGGAGCTTTGGGGGGATGTCAAGGGGAAATTTTGGGGGGACGTTGAGGGGAAGGAAAGCTTTGGGGGGATGCCGAGGGGAAGGGGAGCTTTGGGGGGACGCCGAGGGGAAGGGGAGCTTCAGGGGGACGTCGGGAAAGCTTTGGGGGGATGTCAGGGGAAAGGGGAGCTTTGGGGGGACATCGAGGGTTTGAGGAGCTTTGGGGGGACGTCGAGGGGAAGTTTCGGGGGGGCGTCGAGGGGAAGTTTCGGGGGGATGTCAAGGGGAAACGAGAGCTTTGGGGGGACGTCGAGGGGAAACTTCGGGGGGATGTCAGGGGAAGGTTTTGGGGGGACGCCGAGGGGAAAGGGGAGCTTCGGGGGGACGTCGAGGGGAAGGGAAAGTTTTGGGGGGGACGTCGAGGGTTTGTGGGGCCGCGCAGTACCTGGAGGCGTTCAGGATGTGCCTCTGGGTGTTGGTGCGGGGATTCACGAGGACGACCACGCACCTGCGACGAGAGGGGGGGCGGCTCGCGGGGGGGGCGGCTCGCAGGGGGGGGCAGGGGCTTTTCTGCCCCGGATTTTAAGGCTCCGCTAATTGCACTAACGAGGCTCACCCGGCCGGGTAGGCGAGCTGCCCCGAGGTCGGGTCCCAGGCCAGGCCGCTGCCGCTCTGCGCCGTGACCCCCAGCACCTTCTGCAGTGTCACCTGCGGGGGGAGCACCCGGTGGCACCCCCATCCCCGGGGGGGCACCCCCATTCCCCGGGGGGGGCACCCCGAGGGACACCCCTGCTGGATGCTCTGCGACCCCCCATAGGGATCCCCAACCACTGCCCCCCCCTCAAATCTTGCCCCCTCCATGCCCCCCCCCCAATTCCTGCCCTCTCCCCAAGCTCTGCCCCCCCCTCAAGCTCTGCCCCCCTTCCATGGAGACCCCCCCCAAATCCAGCCCCTCCCCAACCTCTGCCCCCCCCCAAGCCCTACCCCGCTCCCTGGAGAACCCCCCCCAATTCCTGCCCTCCCCCCAATCTCCCCCCCGTAATTCTTGCCCCCTCCCCAACCTCTGCCCCCCCCCAATCCCCAATTCCTGCCCCCCCTCAAGCCCTACCCCGCTCCCTGGAGACCCCCCCCCCAATTCCTGCCCCCTCCCCAACCTCTGCCCCCCCCCCCAAGCCCTACCCTGCTCCCTAGAGACCCCCCCCAATTCCTGCCCCCCCCCAAGCCCTACCCCACTCCCTGGAGACCGCCCCCCCAAGCTCCCCCCCCCCCCAAATCCTACCCCCTCCCCCAGCCCCCCCCCCCCAAATTCCTGCCCCCCCCAGCCCCCCCCCCGTTATGGGGACACCCCCCAGCCCCCCCCACCGCCTCCTGCCGCCAGGACCGCCTCAGGACGAAGGGCGGCGGCCCCTCCCCGCCGTAGCCCCCCGGCCGCCGCCGCCGCCATGGCTCCGGGCCCCCCCCGCCGCCTTCGGTCCCGCTCCGAACCGCGCGCGGAAAGCCGGCCTCGCCACCCCATTGGCCACCGCCACGCCGCTCACCGCCCGCCTCCCCCCGCCCCGACCAATAGCAGCGCGGCGCCGCCGGGCGGGGGCACCGCCCCCCGGGCTCCTGCCACTCAGCGCCGCGCTCCGCCAATCGCCGGGCGGCCCGCGCGTAGACCCGCCCCCCAACTTCCTCCCTCCGCACCTCGCGGGCCGCGGGTTCAAATCCCGCCGCCGCCGCGAGCTTGCGGCCGTTTTCCCCAACCCCAACCGAGGGCGGTTATGAACGGCGTCGGAAACGGCCCCGGGGCGCTGAGGGCGGCTCCGAGGCCCCCCACGCCCCCCCCTTCTCCCCCCACAGCTTTGGGTCCCCACCTTTCCCTCACGCCGCCCCCCCCCAGGCTCGGCCCCGCGGCTAGGCCCCGCCGTTGCCATGGCGACGGCTCGCCCTCGCCGCGCATGCGCCCACCCGCGGGGCGACCGTTGCTAGGGCGACGGCACCGCCGGCGGCCCCGTTGCGCATGCGCCGCCCGCCGTGCGTGCTGACGCAAGGCCGCGGGGAGGCGGCGCGGCCATGCCCAAGTCGTGCCGGGCCCCGAACTGCTCCAACGCGGCGGGGCAGGCCCGGGGCCCCGGCCGCCGCCTCAGCTTCTACAAGTTGGTACCGGGGGGCTCCGGGGGGGCTCCTGGGGGGGCTTTGGGGGTTCCGGGGGGCTCCTGGGGGTTCCGGGGGGACTTCTGGGGGGCTCCGGGGGGCCGGGCTGCAGGCTCTGGGCCCGCTCCTTGCTCCCTTGGTGCCTCGGAACCACCCCCCCCCCCCCCCGGGTCCCCTCCTCAGCCTCCCCGAGGTCCCCGTCACCCCCAGACCCCCCCCCCGGGGTCCCCGTCGCCCCCGACAGCCCCCCCCCGGGTCCCCTGTTACCCCCAGACTCCCCCCCTGGGGCCCCCAGCGCCCCCCCCCCGGTCCCCTGTTACCCCCAGGCCCCCAGACCCCCCCCCGGGCTCTCCGTCAGCCCCAGTCCCCCCCCCCGGGTCCCCTGTTACCCCCAGCCCCGCCCCCCGGGGTACGCTAGCACCCCCAGATTCCTCTCCTGGGTCCCCTATTACCCCCGACAGCCCGCTCTTGGGGTCCTTGTCACCCCCAGCCTCCCCCCGGGTCCCCTGTCGCCCCCAGCCCCCCCCCTTGGGATCCCCCATCACCCCCAGACCCCCCCCCAGGGTCCCCATCACCCTGCCCCTAGGGTCCCCCTGTCATCCCCGGGTTCCTCCCCCCAACCCCCTTTTCACCCCCAGATTCCCCCCAAAACCCCTTTTCACCCCCCAGATTCCCCCCCACCCCCTGTCACCCCCAGATTCCCCCCGACCCCTTTTCACCCCCAGATTCTCCCCCGACCCCCTTTTCACCCCCAGATTCCCCCCCCAAACCCCTTTTCACCCCCCAGATTCCCCCCCCACCCCCTGTCACCCTCAGATTCCCCCCCCACCCCCTGTCACCCCCAGATCCCCCCGACCCCCTTTTCACCCCCAGATTCCCCCCCCAAACCCCTTTTCACCCCCCAGATTCCCCCCCCACCCCTGTCACCCTCAGATTCCCCCCACCCCCTGTCACCCCCAGATTCCCCCCCGACCCCCTTTTCACCCCCAGATTCCCCCCCAAACCCCTTTTCACCCCAGATTCCCCAACCCCCCGTCACCCCCACCCCCCCAGACCCCCCCCCCCTTTTGACTCCTTTACCCCCCCCCCGCAGGTTCCCGCTGCAGGACGCGGCCCGGCTGCGGCGATGGCTGGCGCAGATGCGGCAGGAGCACTGGGTGCCCACGCGGCACCAGCACCTCTGCAGCGACCACTTCGAGCCCTCCTGCTTCGAGTACCGCTGGGGCGTGCGCTACCTGCGGCCCGACGCCGTCCCCACCATCTTCCCCGGCCCCGGCGCCCCCCCGGTGAGCCCCTCGCTGCCCTCAGGACTCCTGACGGCTCCGGAAGCCTCCAGAAGGACCCGCAGACGGGTCTAGGAGGGCGCAGAAGCATTCGGGGGGTCCTGGGAGCGGCTCGGGGAGTC
>NC_139757.1:57773-78368 GCF_964211835.1 Anser anser
CATGGGATATAGGGGATATGGGGGTACATGGGGGGGCATGGGATATAGGGGGTATAGGGGGTTATGGGGGATATGGGGGTACATGGGGGGGATATGGGGGGGAGGGGGGATACCGGGACATGGGGGGGCATGGGGGGTTGTAGGGGATTTGGGGACATGGGGGGGCATGGAGGGATATGGGGACATGGGGGGGTTATGGGGGGATATGGGGGGGTGTGGGGATATAGGCATATAAAGGGGTGGGGGGATATGGGGACATGGGGGGATGTAGGGGATTTGGGGACATGGGGCGCATGGGGGGGATATGGGGGATATGGGGGGGGCATGGGAGGATGGGGGGTTATGGGGATATGGGGGGGCATGGGGACATGATGGGGACATGGGGGGATATGGGGATTTGGGGACATGGGGGGACACGGGGGCATCGTGGGGGGATGTGGGGGGACATAGGGGGATATACGGACATGGGGGGATATGGGACGTGATGGGGACGGGGGGGACATCATAGGGGGATGGGGGACATGGGGGGGGATATGGGGATGTAGGGGGGGTATGGGGAGACCTGCGAGTATGGGGGTGTATGGAGGGGACATGGGGGGACACAGGGGGAACATGGGAGGATATGGGGGGGACATGGGGTGGTGGCAGCGCAGCCCCCCCCCGAGCCCCGTCCCCGCAGCGCGGCCGTTCCGGTGCCCCCCCGAGTTCGTGGCCGCCGACCCCGCGCCCCCCCCGGAGCTGTGCGGGGCAGCCCTGGGGGGGGGCGGCACCGAGCTGTGGCTGATCCGCGCCCCCGCCGCCTTCCGGCCCGAGAGGTGGGGGGGGGCACGGGGACATGGGGGGGGGGGGGGACAGGGACATGGGGGGGACATGGGGGGGCAGGGACATGGGGGGGACGTGGGGGGGTAGGGACATGGGGGGGGGGACAGGGACATGGGGGGGCACTGGGACGTGGGGGGGCACAGGGGGGTGGGGGAGACAGGGACATGGGGGGGTCAGGGGGGTGGCAGTGCCATGGGGGGGGGGGGACAGGGACAGGGAGGTGACAGTGCCACGGGGGTTTATGGGGAGGTGGCAGTGCCATCGGGGGGGGTGGGGTGGGGGGACAGGGACATGGCACTCTCCTGGGGGGGGGGTGACGATGCCAGTGCCCCCCCCCCGTCCTGTCCCGCAGCCTGCAGGGCTGCTCGGTGCCGCTGGACGGCTGCGGGTGGCTGCGGCCCCCCGGGGACCCCGATGGGGACGGGCGGCCCTACAGGGTGCGGGGGGGCCCCGGACTGCGCGGGGGGGCCCCTCCTCCTGACCCCCAAAGCCCCGGGGGGGCCCTGGCCTGCGCCCCCCCGCTGCGCGGCTGCCTCGCCATCACCGAGAGCTGCGGGGGGGGCCCGGAGCCCCCCGATACGGGGACGGAGGTGACGAGGAAGAGGAGGAAGAAGAAGAAGAAGGAGGAGGAGGGGGAGGAGCAGCCGCCCGAGGAGGAGGGGGGGGCAGCCCAGGGCCCCCCCAAACCCCCGGGGACCCCAGGGGCCGGAGCCCCCCAGGAGGAAGAAGAAGAAGAGGCACAAACACGGGCGGGACGACGCCGACCCCGTCCCCGCGCAGTGACCCCGGGGCGCGGGACCCGTCCCCATCCCATGGCTGGGGGGGGGCGGGGGGGGCGGGGGGAGCCTGGTGCCCCCCCCCAGGTCCCCAACGTCCCCCCCCGTCCCCAGAGCCACCGCCTGTGCTGTCGTTGCCGTTTATTGTCATAAAAGTTGCGTTTTGGGACCCGCCGCCGCCTTGGGGACCTTGAGGAAGGGCTCGTGCAGCGCCTCGAAGAGCCTCTTGGCCTGGGGGGGGGGACACATATTGGGGGGGTGGACGTCAGCGGGTGTCACGCTGTCCCCACGCTGTCCCCACGCTGTCCCCGCGCCGTCCCCGCGCCGCTCACCTTCTGGGGGCCGATGCCGGGGCAGAGGGACAGCTCCTCCCTGGGGGCGCGCGCCACGGCCGCCAGCGACTGCGGGGACAGGGGGTGAGGGACGGGGACAGGGACGGTGGCAGCGTGTCCCCACAGGCACGTCCCTGTGTCCCCACGGGCATGTCCCCACTGTCCCCACAACCCCATGGGCACATCCCCACTGTCCCCATGGGCAGCATGCCCCCACGGGGACGTCCCTATTGTCCCCATGGGCCACGTGTCCCCACCATCCCCTCGGGCAATGTGTCCCCCCTGTCCCCAAGTCCCGCTGTCCCCAAGTCCCCACTGTCCCCCTGTCCCCGCCGTCCCCCCCCCGTCCCCGCGGGCGCCTCACCCCGAAGGTGCTGAGCAGGCTCAGCGCGTCCGTCCTGTTCACCGACTTGACGCTGGTCAGGCAGTCGGTCACCTGCGGGAGGGGGCGGGGGCTCAGCACCCATGGGGACACCCCGGGGACCCCACAGCCCTGCCGGGGACACCCCAAGGACCCCACAGTCCTGCTGGGGACACCCTCAGGGTCCCCGTGGCCTGGCTGGGACACCCTGGGGACCCCATAACACTTCTGGAGACACCCTGGGGACCCTGTGGCCCTGCTGGGGACACCCAGGGGACCCCGAAACCCTGCTGGGGACCCCCTGAGGACCCCATAACCCTGCTGGGGGCATCCTGGGGACCCTGTGGCCTGGCTGGGGACACCCTGGGGACCCCAAAACCCTGCTGGGGACCCCCTGAGGACCCCATAAACCCTGCTGGGGGCATCCTGGGGACCCTGTGGCCTGGCTGGGGACACCCTGGGGACCCCAAAACCCTGCTGGGGACCCCCTGAGGACCCCATAACCCTGCTGGGGGCATCCTGGGGACCCTGTGGCCTGGATGGGACACCCTGGGGACCCCAAAACCCTGCTGGGGACACCCCAGGGACCCTGTGGCCTGGCTGGGGACACCCTGGGGACCCCAAAACCCTGCTGGGGTCCCCCTGAGGACCCCATACCCCTGCTGGGGGCATCCTGGGGACCCCGTGGCCTGGATGGGGACACCCTGGGGACCCAAAACCCTGCTGGGGACACCCCAAGGACCCCGTGGCCTGGCTGGGGACACCCTGGGACCCCAAAACCCTGCTGGGGACCCCCCTGAGGACCCCATAACCCTGCTGGGGATGCCCCGGGGACCCCGTGGCCTGGCTGGGGACCCCCAGGGGACCCCGCCGGGGACCCCCCGGGGACAGGGGGGTGGCGCAGGCTCACCCGCGCCACGTAGCCGGGCTCCACGCGCTCCCTCAGCAGGTCGGGCGGCTTCAGCTCGTACGCCTTGTAGGTCTCCAGGTAGCGCCCGGCCTCCTCGGGGCTGCGGGGACGCGGTGCCGTCGTCCCCAAAGCGGGGCGTCACCCCCCCCCCGACCCAACCCCGCCCCGCGGGGCCACCCCTGGGTGCCAGCTCCTACCTCCAGGCCAGGATGAGGGTGCAGTCGGCCAGGACGCACATCTTGGCCAGCTCCTTCAGGGCTGGTGGGGGGTCCTTCTGCGGGGCGGGGGGGGGCGCAGCCGGGGTCAGCGGGGGGACAGAGGGGACACAGGGGACAGGAGAGCAAGGGGACGGGGACGGGAAGGACGGGAGCGAGGGGACGGGGACGGAGGAACAAAAAACAGGGGATGGGGACAGTGGGGGCAAGGGGACAGGGATGGAGGGGACAAGGAGTGAGGGGACGGGGACAATAGGGCCTGAAGGGACAGGGGACAGGGGACAGAGGGGACAGAAGGGACAGAGGGGACAGGAGAGCGAGGGGACAGGGATGGAGGGGACGGGAGAGGGATGGGACAGGGGTGGAGGAACAAAAACCAGGGGATGGGGACAGGGAGGGCTGGGGGGGTGAGAGGATGAGGATGGAGGGGACAGGAGAGTGAGGGGACGGGGACAATAGGGCCTGAAGGGACAGGGGACGGGGACAGAGGGGACAAAGGGGACAGGAGAGTGAGGGGACACGGACGGAGGGGACGGGAGAGGGATGGGACAGGGGTGGAGGAACAAAAACCAGGGGATGGGGACTGGGAGGGCGAGGGGACAGGGATGGAGGGGACAGGGACAATAGGGCCTGAAGGGACAGGGGACAGAGGGGACAGAGGGGACAGTGGGGATGGAGGGGACAGGAGAGCGAGGGGACGGGGATGGAGGGGACGGGAGACGGGGACCAAGGAGCTGGGAGAGGGGCTGGGGGACGCTGAAGGGTGAGGGGATGGGGACGAGGGGGGAGCGAAGGGGCACAAAGGGAAGGGACGGCGGGGACAGGGGGACAGCGGGGACGGGGGGGACAGCGGGGACAGGGGGCCGGGGGGGCCGGGGGGGGGCTCACCACGTCGACCTGCAGCAGCAGCAGCTGCAGCGCGTAGCTCCTGCCCAGGCTGCGCAGGCGCTCGTGGATGTAGTTGGGGTTGAGGTTGTGGTAGCGCAGGCTGGGGGGGGGGGGGGGGGACGCGGTGACGCGGGGACACGGAGGGGACAGCCCCCCCCTCGTCCCCCCGTCCCCCCCCCCCCCTCACCTCAGGAAGAGGGCGCAGGTGCTCTGGCCCAGCACGTAGTCGGGGACGATGTCGCCGAACTCCCAGGGGACGCCGCGCACGAAGCGCAGCACCGGGTTCCCCCGCTGCGCGGGGACAGCGGGGGACAGCGGGTGACACCGTGCCCCACGGCCACCCCCCCCATCCCCTGTGTCCCCGTTGCCCCCCTGTGTCCCTAGAGGATGTTCCCCATGTCCCCTGTGTCCCCATGTCTCCGTGGGCGCCCCCCCCCCGTGTCCCCCTGTCCCCAAAGGCCACCCTCCGTGACCCCATAGGACACCCTCCCTGTCCCCATGTCCCCGTGGGTGCCCCCCCCGTGTCCCCTGTCCCCATAAGACACCCCCCATGTCCCCAAAGGCCACCCCTGGTGTCCCCAAGGGCCCCCCCGTGTCCCCAAAGGCCACCCCCCATGTCCCCAAGGGCCCCCCCGTGTCCCCATGTCCCCAAAGGCCACCCCCCGTGTCCCCAAGGGCCCCCCCGTGTCCCCATGTCCCCAAGGGTCCCCCCATGTCCCCAAGGGCCCCCCCCGTGTCCCCATGTCCCCAAGGGCCCCCCCCATGTCCCCGTGTTCCCAAAGGCCCCCCCCCGTGTCCCCAAGGGCCCCCCCCCGTGTCCTCCTGTCCCCAAAGGCCACCCCCATGTCCCCAAGGGCCCCCCCCGTGTCCCCATGTCCCCAAGGGCCCCCCCCATGTCCCCATGTCCCCAAAGGCCACCCCCATGTCCCCAAGGGCCCCCCCCATGTCCCCATGTCCCCAAAGGCCACCCCCATGTCCCCAAGGGCCCCCCCCATGTCCCCATGTCCCCAAAGGCCACCCCCCATGTCCCCAAGGCCCACCCCCGTGTCCCCGTGTCCCCAAGGGCCCCCCCGTGTCCCCAAGCCCCCCCCCCGTGTCCCCCCACCCCCCCCCCCCCCCCCTCCCCGTGCCCCCACCTGCCGGGGGCTGACGACGATGCCGCTGCTCCTGGCTCCCGGCCGCAGCCCCTCGGGGCCTCCCCCGCCCCCCCCCGCCGCCGCCGCCGCCCCCCGGGGGGGGGCTCCATGGGCACGGGGCCGGCACCGGAAGGCGGAAGCCGCGCGCGGGGCCGCTCTGGGCGCCGCGGTCCTCCCGACTCGGTGGTAGGGCGGGGGGGGGGGCGGGGCTTGGGGTGGCCACGCCCACTTCGGGAAGGGAGGGGCCGGAGGGGGCGGGGCTTGGGGTGGCCACGCCCACTTCGGGAAGGGAGGGGCCGGAGGGGGCAGAGGGGTGGCCTGACCCCATAGGGGGGACACGGGGCGGGGGGGGGGCCCCGACCCCCCAGGGGACATGGGCAAGGGGACAGCCCCCCCCGGGGGACGCTGCCCCAGGGACATCGCGGGCCTGACCCCGTAAGGGACGGGGGCCTGGGGGTGTCCCCACGGCTGACCCCATAGGGGACACGGCCCCATGGGTGTCCCCACTGTCCCCGTGCCCAACCCCACAGGGGACACAGACCTGGGGATGTCTCCCAGCCCCCCAGGGGACACTGCCCCAGGGACATCCCAAGCCTGACCCCATAAGGGACATGGCCCTGGGGGTGTCCCCACAGCTGACCCCATAGGGGACACAGCCCCGTGGCTGTCCCTCCTGTCCCTGTACCTGACCCCATGGGGGATACAGCCCCGGGTGTCCCCTGTCCCTATGCCCAACCCCATAGGGGACACGGCCCCGTGGGTGTCCCTGCTGTCCCCATACCTGACCCCATAGGGGACATGGCTCAAGGGATGACCCCACTGTCCCTGTGCCCAACCCCATAGGGGACACGGCCCCATGGGTGTCCCTGTTGTCCCTATGCCTGACCCCATAGGGGACAGGGACCTGGAAATGTCCCCGCCGTCCCCACACCTGGCCCCATAGGGGACACAGGCTGGGGAACGTCCCCAAACACGACCCCAATGTCCCTGTGCCCAACCCCATAGGGGACATGGCAGGGGGGATGTCCCCGTGCCTGGTGCCTGACCCCATAGGGGACAGGGACCTGGGGCAGTCCCCACACGTGACCCCACTGGGGACAGGGGCTGGGGGACGACCCCACTGTCCCCATGCCCGACCCCATGAGGAACACAGCCCCAAGGATGTCCCCACCCTGTCCCCATACCTGACCCCACAGGGGACAACCCCATGGGGGACATGGCCCAGGGGACGACCCCACTGTCCCCATACCTGACCCCACAGGGGACGACCCCATAGGGGATGACCCCATGGGGGACACGGCCCACGGAACAACCCCACTGTCCCCATACCCGACCCCACAGGGGACAGGGGACGACCCCATGGGGGACACGGCCCAGGGGATGACCCCACTGTCCCCATACCCGACCCCACAGGGGACACGGCCCATGGGATGACCCCAATATCCCCATATCTG
Source organism: Anser anser (assembly GCF_964211835.1). Taxonomy (NCBI): domain Eukaryota; kingdom Metazoa; phylum Chordata; class Aves; order Anseriformes; family Anatidae; genus Anser; species Anser anser. The sequence continues at coordinate 64,668 of NC_139757.1, forward strand.
ACCCCACAGGGGCCAGGGGATGACCCCATAGGGGACACGGCCCACAGAATGACCCCAATATCCCCATATCTGACCCCACAGGGGACGACCCCATGGGGGACATGGCCCAGGGGATGACCCCATAAGGGACACGGCCCAGGGGACAACCCCCCTGTCCCCACACCCGATCCCACAGGGGACATGGCCCAGGGGACGACCCCACTGTCCCCATACCTGACCCCACAGGGGACAAGGGATGACCCCATTGGGGACACGGCCCACGGAATGACCCCAATATCCCCATATCTGACCCCACAGGGGACGACCCCATGGGGGACATGGCCCAGGGGATGACCCCATAAGGGACACGGCCCAGGGGACAACCCCCCTGTCCCCACACCCGATCCCACAGGGGACATGGCCCACGGAACGACCCCACTGTCCCCATACCTGACCCCACAGGGGACAAGGGATGACCCCATTGGGGACACGGCCCACGGAACGACCCCAATATCCCCATATCTGACCCCACAGGGGCCAGGGGCCGACCCCACTGTCCCCACACCCGACCCCACAGGGGCCAGGGGACGAAGCAGCCGCCCCCATACCCATTACAGGGGGAGGGTCCCCGCGCAGCGCAGACCCCGAGCGCCACCCCCCACCCCAACCCCATTGAGGCCCCCCCAAAAACCCCCCCTTCCGGGGCCCTTTCGACACCCACGTGAGTTTTATTGACTCGCGACGAGGAGAACGGGGCCGCTCCCGGGGCGAATCGGCAGCCCCGGGGGGGGGGGTTGGGGGGGGGAGGATATGGGGTCGGGGGAAACGGGGGGGGGGGCCGGGGCGCTGCCCTACAACACCTGCACAATGGGATGGAGCTGCACGACGGGTACGGGACGAGGCGGGGGGCGCGGCGCCACATGGGGGGGGGGGCACCGAGACGACCCCCCCCCCCCCGGCGCCTCCTGGCTCCTCGAACCCCCCCCCCCTCTAAAAAAAAAAAAAAACCAAAAAAACCCTTTTTGTAGGGCAAAGGGCGGGGGGGGGGAGCCTTAATCCTGCTTCTTGTCCCCGGGGGTGGCGGGGGGGGGCAGGGGGGGCCGCGCCCCCCCCGGGCCCTGCTGCTCGCCGCTGATGCCGAACTCGTTGACGCGCGTCAGGTCCACGCGGTAGATCCAGCGCTGGTAGAGGTAAATGAAGAAGACGACGTCTGCGGGGGGGGGGAAAAAGAGGGGCGAGGTGAAACGGGGGGGGCCCTACGCAGCCCCCGGGACCCCCCCCCCGGACCCCCCCCCTCGGGGCTCACCGTCCCGCAGGCAGCCTATCCTGTACATCATGGGCATCTTGATGACGAAGGCGAAGAGGTCGTCGATGAAGGTGTTGAGGGCTTTGTAGGTGAGCATCCGCCAGGGCAGGTGGGCCACCGACTTCAGCTTGTAGTTGATGAAGAGCTGGGGGGTCATGGTGATGAAGCCTGAAAAAGGGGGGGCGACCTCGTTAGGCTCGTTAGGCTAACGAAGCGGAGCCGGGTTGGCCTCGGGGGAAGGGGGGCGCGACCGTTCGTCCGCCCTCCGCGGCTCCCAGCCCGAGGAAAAGAAGCAAGGAAAGGTGTAAAAATGTCCGGGGGGTCGGTGCCAGGAGAGCCCTGGGGTGGGGTGGGGGGGTTAAAGGGTCGAAAGGGGCTGGTTTGGGGTGAAAGCCGGGGATTTAATCGCATGGGGCAGGTGGGACCCCCGCGGCTCGCCCCAAAGGGGATCAGGACGAGCCCGAAACACCCAACGTCGGCCACGGGCGGCGGCGACGGGGACCCCAAACTCCTCCGGGCAGCCCCCTCCAGGTCTCCCCAGGCTCACCGTGACCGATTTCTGCCTCCCCACCCCCCCCAAACCTCTCCTTTCTCACCCTAAAACCCTCGCTCCCCCTCCCCGCCATCCCCGGGAGCCCCCCTGGATTATTAAATCCCACCCCGAGGCGTCCCCGGAGCCCCGAAGGTCCCCGCGGGTGCCAACCCCTTCCCTCGGGGGACCCGCGCCAACCCCGCTGCTGGTGGAAAATCCGCGATTTTGGGGGGATTTCGGAGGATTTTGGGCCTCGGGCAGCCCGCGGGGGGGGCTCACCGAAGGTGAGGAGGAAGCCGTAGAGCATGCTGAGCACCCAGGAGTACCAGCCCTTGTGCTCCAGGTACAGCAGGCTGTACACGGCGTAACAGCCCAGCAAGGGGAAGAGGATCCACGAGAGGTACCGGAACGCCATCTGGGGGAGCCGACGACACCAGGATCAGCCGGGAACAGGGCGGGGGGGGCAAAGCCCCCTGCCCCGCTGTTTCCCCGCGCTGGGTGGGGTGGGGGGGGGTCGTCGGAGCAGCCCCCGGCGCCACTCACGTCGTCGTACACCTTCGTGGAGGACTCGATGTAGGTGGACTTGTCCGTGAAGGTCGGGCGCGGGAGCAGCCCCGCCACCTTGTGCTCTCGGTCCAGCTGCCGGGGGGGGGGCAAAAAAAAACCCAAAAACCCATCAGGGTGTGCCCCAGCGCCGGCACGGACGTGTGTCCCCCCCCCCCCAGCGCCCGCTTACCCGCACGTCCATGACCTTTGTGATCTTCCAGAGGTCGATGAGGAGCCCGATGAAGACGCTGACCTGCACCACGAAGTTGGTCTCGTTGTCCAGGATGTAGAGGAGGACGACGAGGGACTGGAAGACGCCGAAGAAGACGGAGCGGACCGAGAGCCCCTCCAGGGACTGCCGGCTGTTCCAGAACTGGATGTCTGCAAGGTGGGGTGGGGGGCAACGGCGTCACCCCCCCTCCCCCGGGAGCGGGGAGCGCCCCGGGTGGGATGCGGGGACCCAAAACCCGCCGCTCTCGGGCTTCGCACCCTCAATTCGGCACCGGGCACGGCCCCAAGGGCGGCTCGGGACCCGCCGTCACCCCCCCCCCGGGGACGGCACGAGGCGGAGGGACGGGGTTTTGGGGCTGTCCCCCCCCGACCCCCGCCGCCGACCCGGTCCCTGGGCGGCGCTCACCGTTTTTGAAGGCCAGGAACTCAAAAACGCTGTGGACGATGGAGACGACGATGGTCAGCGCCAGCAGGTAGGGGTTCGTCTCCAGCAGGGCCACCTGGAACGGGGTGTGGGGGGGCGAGGACCACGCTGAGCCCCTCCCCGTCCTCCCGGGGCCGGGGGGGGGTCGGGGAGGCACCGAGGGGTGGAATTGGGCCGTGGTCTCCCAGCCTCTATCAACCAGAAGGGCAGCGTGGGGGGGCCCCTGCACACCCCCCCGTCCCCGTTTTGAGCTGTTGGGGTCCCGACGCGCGTAAGGACCAGACCAGGCTGCCCAAATCCCCGTCTGAGCTGATTTGGGGGCACCCCAACCCGCTCCGGGCGGCCGGGTGGGGGTCCCGCCACCCCCAGAGCGGCGAATTTCCGCCTCGTGTCCGACGCGGAATTAAAAATCCCTGAAAATCGGAGCCCCGGGGTGGGGGGGTGGGGGGAACGCCGCCGCCGCCGCACGCGCGGGGCAAGGAGCCGGGGTGCCGGGCCACGAGCAGGGACAGCGTGGCGGGGAGCGGGGCGGCCCGAGGCCGGCTCTCACCTTCACCGAGTCCTGCTCCTCGTCCGACTGCTCGTAGAGGTCCTCCCCGAGGAAATTCCAGGGCGACTTGGTGCTCTGGGCGGCGTAGAGCTGCCAGCGCCACAGGGAGAGCGGGCAGAAGGAGAGGCGGAAGGGCAGGCGCTGCAGGGTCTCGTTGATGGGGAAGTAATCCTTCTGCAGGTTCCAGTAGTCGTTGAAGTAGAGGATGGGGTAGTAGTCGCCGCTGATGGCGTCGAACTTCACGTCTGGAGAGGGCACGGGGGGTGAGAAGGGCAAGGGAAAGCGTCAGGGAGCCACGAGGGACGTTGTCCCGGGGCCGGGGGAGGAGGAGGACGCGTTCCCCGAGGGCTCAGCGGGACAAAGCCGCTCCTGCGGGGCCCAGAAAAAGCTGAGGAGCCCCCAAGCCGGGAATTTCGTCCCGTCCCCGCGGGGTTCGGCGCGCCGGGCGCCGCCAGGACGGCCGCCGGCACGAGGTGGGAAGGCGGGCCACGAGGGCGTCGAGGCACAAACCCTCAAAAAAAAACCCCAAAATCAATAAAAAAAAGGGGGTGGCGGCGCCTCTTACACTGGTCCAGGGGCGGCGGGACGCTGCCCTTCACCCAGGGCGTGTGGTCGTCCACCATGTTGATGGTCAGGTTGGGGTGCCAGTGCGAGATCACCTCCACGGGGCCGTAATCCTCCGCCCTCTGCGAGGAGAAGGCGGCCGCCCGGCGGCGCCCCGCTCAGCGGGAGGGCGCCGGGGTGAAGCCCACGGGGGTTGAGGGGGGGTAAAAAAAAGCGAGGAAGCAGCCCCCTACCTTGATCATCTCCGGGTCGGCCTCCGTCTCGCCCGTCAGGAGGTTCTTGGTCTTCTGGAAGCGCCGCCGCTTGTATTTGTTGATCACTGGAAGGGAAGAAGGGAGCTGAGCGCCCCCGGCCCCGGCTCCCTGCCCCAGCGCCGCGCAGGATGGCACGAGGAAGGGGGGGCTAGGGAAGCTACGGCCTGTCGGGGGGGGGTCGGGGTGGTTTAGGGCAGGCACAGACGGAGCAGAGCAGCCCCGTTTTCCTCCCCGAACGCCTCGGGGACCGATCTGGAACCGTGGCCCGGTTAGCCCGGGGGACCGTCCTCGGAGCCAACCCAGCAGCCAAGCCCTCGGGATAACCCTGGCGCCGTCGGAGACGCCCAAAAATGGGGGTTCGGACCCCCCCCCCAATCCCGCAGGAGAACCCGAAGGTGGCCAAATCCTCCCCTCTGCGCCCACCGACACGGCTCTGTGCCCCCGTTAAGGGCCCGGAGCCCCCCCCCCACGACTCACAGCTGGGCACCACGAGAGGGTTTTCCTGCGGGGGGGAATCACGAAAAAAAAAAACAACAAAAAAACCACAAAAACCACCCTAAAACGGACAAACGCGAGGCAGGACACCGGGAGTTGGCCTTCCTCTGGGCTGATTTCAGGGCTTGCTGAAGGCAAACAGCCCAGCGAGTGCTTCTGGGGGGGGTGGGGGGTGGAAATTAGGGTGCCCCCAGCCCCCCCCGGGCCGTACTTCGCGACGTGTGCACGGTGGCGAGGCGCCTGTAGAGGTTTTTCTGCCGGGGGTCGGGGTGGAAGCCGCTCTTCGTGAAGTAGACGTGGATGTAGATGGAGCCGTTCTGCTGCACGCTCTGAAACCGCGGGGACGGAACGAGGTCAAAAGGGACCCCTGGGGGTCTCTGCTCCCCCCCCCAACCCCCCCCCAGGACCCCCCAGGGCTCAGCACCACATCCAGGCGCCTCTGGAGGTCTCCGGCACGAGGAGGGGGCACTCCAGCACCCTTGGGTGCCGCCGCCGCAGCGCTCCGCCACCCGCACGGCGCTACCCGACGCCTAGCCGGCCCCCGTCCCGCTCCAGTTTGTGCCCAGTGCCTCCAGTCCCAGCGCTGGGCACCGCTACAGAGAGCCTGGATCGGCCCCCGCTGCGCCCCCCCTTCGGGTTATTTACGGATATCGACGAGATTTCCCCGAGAATCCTTCTTTTTTAGGCAGCCCAGCCCCATCGTCATCCTCACGGCCGGGCTCTCCCCGGGGCGTCCACGTCCCCCTTTTGTGCTGGGGGGGGGGAGGGGGAGGCCAGAAGTGGACCCAGACCTCCAGGCGCAGCCCCCCCAGAGCTAAGCGGAGGGGCGCGAGCCCCCCCGGGGAGCCGGGCGGGTTCGCTGCGTTTAAATCCTCCAAGCCACGGCTCCCCGACGGGACAATAAAGAAAAAAAAAAAGTGAAAAAAACGGTTTTTGCTTCGTCGCACCCAAACAGCGGCGCACCTGCACCCCCGCCCCCCGCCGTGGCGCGGCGAGGACGAAGTTTTCCCCCCCCCCACCCCCCCGTTGACGGCACGGCCAACCCCACCTGGGAGATGTCCACCTCGCCGTAGTGCTCGTAGCAGCCGTCGGCGTTCTCCCCGCTGGTCCAGTCCCCGTAGACCAGGTCCCGCTTCTGCCAGAAGAGCGCGGAGCTGACGTTGAAGTCCGTAAAGTGCTCGTGCTCCGAGATGTAAACGTAGAGGTCCTGCGGGGAGGGGAGCATCAGCGGCCGCCGGGGGGGGGTCACCGCCGCTCCGGGCGGCGCCGACCCCAAAACCACACAGAAACCCCTCAAAAAAGTGCCCAAACGCCGCCTCCGCCGCCCAAAACCACCCAGAAACGGCCCCAAAAAGCTGCCCAAACACCGCGCCGCCCCCCAAACCACCCAGAAACCCCCCAAAAAAGTGCCCAAACGCTATGCCGCCCCCAAAACCACCCAGAAACCCCCCAAAAAACTGCCCAAATGCCGCACAGCCCCCCCAAACCACCCAGAAACCCCCCAAAAACTGCCCAAACGCCTCGCCGCCCCCCCAAAACCACCCAGAAACCCCCCCAAAAAAGTGCCCAAACGCCGCGCCGCCCCCCAAACCACCCAGAAACCCCCCCAAAAAACTGCCCAAACACCGCGCCGCCCCCAAAACCACCCAGAAACCCCCCCCAAAAACTGCCCAAATGCCACGCAGCGCCCCCAAACCACCCAGAACCCCCCCAAAAAGCTGCCCAAACGCCTCGCTGCCCCCAAAACCACCCAGAAACCCCCCAAAAAACTGTCCAAACGCTGCCCCCCCCCCGGTTACCATTAAAGTGTCCTTGGGGAAGAGGTTTCGGCTGGGGGCCCGCGGCGTCCCCCCCGCGCCGCTCGGCTCCTGGGGCGCCGGCCCGCGGCGGAACCAGCTGCTGATGGCCCAGATGATGAAGATCCTGGGGGGGGGGGGAAGGAGGAAAAACGTTCACGGCCGCGCCGACGGCCCTCCGAAATACGTGGCGGGGGGGTGAGGGGGGACGCCATCGGAGCCCAAGGGCTGGGGGGGGGGGTGGGGGCAGGGAATTTGCCGCCCAGGCTCTGAAATATTTCGAGGAAACGGGCGTTTTGGGGGTTTTGGGGAGGTTTCACGGCGGAGCCCCGCCGGCCAGGCGGCGGGAAGGATTTCCAGCGGCTTTTCCTCGGGGCTGAAGCCCCGAAACGTCTCCTTCGCCCCTTCTCCTCCACCCGGGGCGACCCCGAAGATTTTTGGGGTGGGGGGGGGGGATCTGCCCCGCTCTCCACGCGGCGAAAAGGATCTCCCGGGCGTGATGCCCGGTTTTTGGGGAGGAATTAATTCATCCCGGGTGGGACGGGAGGAGGAAAATAAAAACGGCCCCCGTATCCTCCCCGGGGGGGGGAACGGGGCGCCGAAGCAGCCCGCTGCCCCCCGGAGGGGCGCCTTCGAAACCCCTCTGAGAGCAGCCGCAGCGGCTCCGTCCTCCGGCACGAGGCCGCAGGTGCCCGAAACCGCCCCCCCTCAGGAAAAAACGCCGGGCACGGCGGCGGGGAGGAGGCGCGGCCGCGACCCAACGCGCCCGGGGCACGCGCGAGGACTTTGCCTCCCGCTCCTCCGAGGAGCCGCGGGCAGCGCCCGGGGGCACCCGGGGGACAGGGGACACCGGGGGGGGGGGGACACAGCATGGCCCTGGGGACACTGTGACAGGGGAAGGGGACACGGGGGGGGCACAGAAGGACCCCCAGGGTCACTGGGGCAGGGGATGGGGACACAGCACGGCCCCTGGGGACACTGTGCCGGGGGAAGGGGACACGGGGGGGGGACACGGCACAGCCCTGGGGACACTGTACAACGGGAAGGGGACATGGGGGGGGCACAGCATGACCCTGGTGACACTGTGCTGGGGGGAGGGGACACAGCATGGCCCCAGGGACACTGGGGCAGGGGAAATGGACAAGGGGGGACACAGAAGGACCCCCAGGGACACTGTGGTGGAGGAAGGGGACATGGGGGGGACACAGCATGGCCCTGGGGACACTGGGGCAGGGGAAAGGGACACGGGGGGGGGGCACAGAAGGACCCCCAGGGACACTGGGGCAGGGGATGGGGACACGGGGGGGTCATGGCACGACCCTGATGACACCGTGCCGGGGGTAGGGGACACGGGGGGGACATGGCGCGGCCCTGGGGACACCGTGCCGGGGGTAGGGGACACGGGGGGACATCGCACGGCCCTGGGGACATTGGGGCAGGAGAAAGGGACACGGGGGGGGCACAGAAGGGCCCCCAGGGCCACTGTGGTGGAGGAAGGGGGCACAGGGGGGTCATGGCACGGCCCTGGGGACACCGTGCCGGGGGAAGGGGACACGGGGGGGACAGGGCACGACCCGGGGGGGGGCAGCCGGCCCCGGGGGGGGCTCACCCGGCCCGTACCTGAAGAGGACGCCCTTCAGCACCTGCCAGGCGTTGGGCGCCGGCTGCTGCCGCTGCGTCTCGGCCGCCGCCGCCTCCCCTCCGCCGGCGCTGCCGTTGCTGGTGACCTGCGGGAGGCGGAGGTGGGACGGTGAGAGCCGCCGGGCCTCCAAACCGGAGCCCTCACCCCTCCCCCCCGGGGCTCCCCCGTCCCGTACCTGCCCCGGGCCCGCCGCGGGCCCCGCCGCCGCCGCCGCCTCCCTGCCCGGCGCCGCCATTTTGCTGCGCCGCCCGCGCAGCTCTCGCGAGAGCGGCCGGGGGGGGGGCGGGCCCGGGGGAGGGAGGGGGCGTGGCTAAGGGGGGAGGGGGCGTGGCTATGGGGGAGTGGGCGTGTCTGAGAGGGAGGGGGCGTGGCTAACGGGATGGGGGCGTGGCTAACGCGAAGGGGGCGTGGCTAAAGGGAAGGGGGCGGGTCTATGAGGAAGGTGCGTGCCTATGGGAGAGGGGGCGTGGCTACGGCGAGGGGGCGTGGCTATGGGGTGAGGGGCGTGGCTATGATGAAGGAGGCGTGGCTATGATGAAGGGGGCGTGTCCACGGCGAAAGGGGGCGTGTCCCGTGGGGAGCGTGACGCGATAGGGGGCGTGGCCAGGAGCGGCGGGGGGCGTGGTCCCGAGCGGCGGGGGGGCGTGGCCACCGAAAGGGGCGCGCCCCGGGAAACCCCCTCCCGGCCCCCGCCCCGCCCCGCCCGTGACGTCACCGGCGGCGGCCAATGGCGGCGCGGCCCGCGCGGGGATTTCCAGCTCCGGCGGCCGCGCGGCCTCGGGCTCCGGTGGCGGGGGGCGGCGGCGGCGCCGGCGCCGGGGGGGGGCAGCGGCAGCGGCAGCGGCGGCGGCGGCGGCGGCGGCGGCCATGGCGCTGCCGCTCGGTGCGTGGGGGTCGGGGGGGGCGGGGGGGTTAGGGGGAGGGGGGCGGGGTTGGGGGCTGGGGGGCACCGGAGGGGGAGGGGGAGGGGGGGGCAACGGGGGGGGGGCACCGGGGGGGGGGAGGGGGACACCGGGGGGGGACGCTGGGGGGGAGGGGGGATAACGGGGGGGGGGACACCGGGGAGGGGGGACACCGGGGGGGGAGGGACAACGGGGGGGGGGGACAACGGGGGGGAGGGACACCGGGGGGGACGCTGGGGGGGAGGGGGGAGGGGTCACACCGGGGGGGGGAGGGGGGACACCGAGGGGGAGGGATAACGGGGGGGGAGGGGGGACACCGGGTGTCTTCCGGGGGGGGGGGGTGGGGACCAGGGGGGGCCGGGGATGCCCACGGGGGAGGGGACCGAGGGGGGTGACCGGGGGGTACCGGGGGGGGAAGGGTTTTTTTTTGGGGGGGGGTGTTAGGGGAGACGGGGAGGCTGGTTGGGGGGGGGGGGGGTCAGGATCGGGCCCTCCCCCCAGTCGTGGGGGGGATTTTAGGGAGAGGGGGACCCACCCTCATTGGGGGGGGGCGGATTTTTTTTGGGGGGGGGGCAGGATCCTGGGGCACCCCCCCCCCGATCGCTGCTGTGGGTGGGGGGGGGGCTCGTCCTGCGGGTCCCTGTCCTGGGGGGGCCATGGTCCTGCCCCCCCTCTGCTTTGGCCTTTTCTTAGGGGGGGGGGCAGCTCCCTGCTGTTGCCCCCCCCACCCCCTCACCGTGACCCCCCCCCAAAATCCAGGAGCCGCCCTGCAGGACCCCAGCCTGGGCATGGCGCACGCAGCACCGGTGGCTGGTGAGACCCCAATATCCCCCCCCCTAAAGTCACCCCCCTTTAGCCCCCCCCTTAAAACTGACCCCCCCCCCCTTAAACCGACCCCCCCCACGCCCCTAAAACCGCCCCCCCCCCGCCGTTCTTTCCCTTCGCAGATGACCTCGGTGAGGGGCCGGGACGCGCGGTGGTGCCGGATCCGACTTCCCGGGGGGCCGTGAGCGGGGTTCGGGGGGGTGGGATTAGGGTTAGGGGATTGGGATTGGGATTGGGATTGGGATTGGGATTGGGATTAGGATTAGGATTGGGATTAGGATTGGGATTGGGATTAGGATTAGGGGTGGGGGGCGCAGGGGGCAGCGACCACCCTGGAGTGTTTTAACGGGGGGGCGGCTGCAAGCGCTGCCTATGAATGGGAGTGGGATGGGATCTGGGCTCGTGCCCCCCCCCCCAGAGAAAAATTAATTAATTAACAATCTGATTAATTAACCCGCAGAGATCATCGAGGAGGTGATGAAGGAGGACGGCTTCCAACCGGACGCGGCCCCCGCTTTGCCCCGGGCCCCCCCCGCCCCCAGGCTGGTGCCCCGCGGCTGCGGCCCCCCGGCTCCGCCGCCCTCCCCTCCGCTGAGCCGCGGGCTGGGGGGCTGGCGCTGGGCCGGGGGGGGCCGGGGGGGGCGGCCGCCGGAGCCCCCCGCTTGGTGATCACGGAGCAGCCGAAGCAGCGGGGGATGCGCTTCCGCTACGAGTGCGAGGGGCGCTCGGCCGGCAGCATCCTGGGGGAGAGCAGCACCGAGGCCAGCAAGACGCTGCCCGCCATCGAGGTGGGGGGGGGGCACTGGGGGGGGGGGGGCACGAGGTGGGGGGGGGCATGGGGGGACACGGGGGGGGGCGTGGGATACGGTGCTGGAGCCCTATGGGGGTGGGGGGGGATTGGGGGGGGGCACTTGGGGAGGTGGGGGGGGGACATGAGGTGGGGGGGACACGAGGTGGGGGGGGGCATGGGGGGGGGACACGAGGTGGGGGGGACACAAGGTGGGGGGGGGGGCATGGGGGGATGCGGGGGGGGTGTGGGACACGGTGCTGGAGCCCCGTGGGGGTGGGGAGGGGGAGTTGGGGGGGGTACAAAGGGGGGGGGCATGGGGTGGGGGGGGGGCATGGGGGGATGCGGGGGGGGTGGCGTGGGATATGGTGCTGGAGCCCCGTGGGGGTGGGGAGGGGGGATGGGGGGGGGGGGGCACTTGGGAGGTGTGGGGGGGGCGGGGGGTTACGGCCCGGGGGGGCTGGGGGGGTTGGGGGGGTGGTAGGGGTGCTGGGGGGGGTCCTGGGGGGGTGGTAGGGGTGCTGGGGGGGTCCTGGGGGGGTGGTAGGGTGCTGGGGGGGGTCCTGGGGGGGTGGTAGGGGTGCTGGGGGGGGTCCTGGGGGGTGGTAGGGGTGCTGGGGGGGGTCCTGGGGGGTGGTAGGGGTGCTGGGGGGGGTCCTGGGGGGGTGGTAGGAGTGCTGGGGGGGGTCCTGGGGGGCTAGGGGGGTGGTAGTGGTGCTGGGGGGGTCCTTGGGGAGCCCCGGGGGGGCTGTTGGGGAGGTAGGGGTGCTGGGGAGCCCCCCCTGTGGGTGCTGGGGGGGTCCTGGGGGGGCTGCTGGGCTGGTAAGGGTCATGGGGAGCCCCCCCCGTGGGTATTTAGGGGGGGGGGCTGGAGGGGTTGGGGAGCCCCCCCAGTGGGTGCTGGGGGGGGGGGGTCCTGTGGGAGCCCTGGGGGGCTGCTGGGGACCCGTGGATTTGGGGGAGGGAACCGGCGGAACCCTGTGGGTGCTGGGGGGGGGCCAGTAAAGTCCCCATGGGTGCTGGGGGGGCTATCGTGAGACCCACAATTTTTTTTTGGGGGGGGGGGGGGGCGCTATTATGAGACCCCCAAATATTTTTTTGTAGGGGGCTATTGTGAGACCTACAAAGCTTTTTTTTTGGGGGGGGGCTATTCTGAGACCCCCACTTCTTTTTTTTTGAGGCGGGGGCTATTGCGAGACCCCCAACTATTATTTTTTTGGGGGGGGGGTGTATTGTGAGACACACACCCCCCCCAGTTTTTTTTTTTGAGGGGGGGGGCCAATGGATCCCTACGTGCGCGGCGCCGCCCGGATCCCCCCGGCGACCTCTCGGCGCCGGCGTTTTTCTCCTTCCTCCCCCCGACAAGCGGCGTTGGGGGGGGGGGGGTGTGGATGAAAAGTGGTGGGGGGGGGGGGCTCACCCTGACCCCCCCCCGGCCCCCCCAGCTGCTGAACTGCCAGGCCATCCCCGAGGTGAAGGTGACGGCGTGCCTGGTGTGGAAGGACTGGCCCCACCGCGTGCACCCCCACGGGCTGGTGGGCAAGGACTGCAGCAACGGGCTGTGCCAGGTGCTGCTGCAGCCCCAGAGCAACCCCAAGCACAGGTGGGTGCCCCCCCCCCCCCGCCCCGTGACCCCCCCCCTTATAACACCCCGGAGCCCCCCCCCCCAGCTCTCCCCGTGTGTGTCCCCCCCCCCCCCCGGCAGCTTCAGCAACCTGGGCATCCAGTGCGTGAAGAAGAAGGAGATCGAGGCGGCATCGAGAGGAAGCTGCAGCTGGGCATCGACCCCTTCAAAGGTGCCTTTTGTTGGGGGGGGGTGGCTCCGGACCCCCCCCCCCCCTCAGGGGATGCTGACCCCCCCCCCCCCGCCATCCCCGCAGCCGGCTCGCTGAAGAACCACCAGGAGGTGGACATGAACGTGGTGCGCATCTGCTTCCAGGCGTCCTACCAGGACGGCGCGGGGCGCACGCGGCTGCTCAGCCCCGTCCTCTCCGAGCCCATCTTCGACAAGAGTACGGGGCCGGGGGGGGGGGGGGGATTGGGGGGTGGGGGGGCGGGGGGCGGCCCCGGTCCAGTCCCTGGATGTGGTCCCCGTGCCTCGTCCTAATCCCAGTCCCAGTGCCTGGTCCCAGTGCCTCATCCTGGTCCCAGTCCCTCTACACGGTCCCAGTTCCCCTACATGGTTCCCATGCCCAGTCCCAGTGCCTCATCCTGGTCCCAATCCCCGTGCCTCATCCTAATCCCAATCCCAGTGCCCGGTCCCAGTACTTGATCTTGGTCCCAGTCCCCCTGCACGGTTCCCATGCCCGGTCCCAGTGCCTCATCCTAATCCCAGTCCCAGTGCCCGGTCCCAGTGCCTGATCTTGGTCCCAGTCCCCCTGCACGGTTCCCATGCCCGGTCCCAGTGCCTCATCCTGGTCCCAGTGCCTCATCCTAGTCCCAGTCCCAGTGCCTGGTCCCAGTGCCTGATCTCGGTCCCAGTCCCCCCACATGGTTCCCAGGCCCAGTCCCAGTGCCTCATCCTGGTCCCAGTGCCCAGTCCTTATGCCCAGTCCCTATGCATGGTCACAGTACCTGATCCTAGTCCTGGTTCCAGTACCTGATCCTAGTCCCAGTGCCCAGGCCCAGTGCCCAATCCCAGTCCCAGTCCCAGCGCTGTGCCTGGTCCCAGTGTGCAATCCCAGTTCCCAGTGCCCGTTTCTGCTGCCCAGTCCCAGTTCCCGGTCCCAGTGCCCAATCCTGCTCCCAGTGCCTGGTCCCAGTGCCCGGTCCCAGTGCCCATTCCTGGTCCTGGTGCCCAGTCCCCAGCGCCCAGTCCCCAGCGCCCAGTCCCTGGTCCCATTCCCAGTGCCCAGTCCCAGCCCCCAG
>NC_139757.1:78568-106537 GCF_964211835.1 Anser anser
GGGGGGGACAGGGACACCTGGGGGGGGGGCAGGGACACCTGGGGGGGGGGGCAGGGACACCTTGGGGGGGACAGAGACACCGGGGGGTGACAGGGACACCGGGGGGGGACAGAGACACCAAGGGGGACAGGGATGGGGATGGAGACAAGGGGACAGGGACACCTGGGGGGGACAGGGACACCTGGGGGGGACGGGGGACACCGGGGGGGACAGGGCTGGGGATGAGGGGGCAGGGGCACTGGGACAGGGACATGGTTATAGGGCAGGGGGGGGTGTAGGGGTGTGGTTATAGGGCACAGGGAGGGGACGGGGACACGGCTGTGGGGTAGGGGGGACAGGGACATGGTTATAGGGCACAGGGAGGGGACAGTGGCGTGGTTATAGGGACAGAGACACCGATATAGGATAGGGAGGACAGGGGACGTGGTTATAGGGCACGGGGAAGGCACGGGGACACGTTTATGGGGTGGGGGAGGCACAGGGACACATTTAGGGGGATGGGGGAGGACCCAGGGACACGTTTATGGGACGGGGAGGCACAGGGACACGTTTATGGGATGGGGAGGACACAGGGACACGTTTATGGGACGGGGAGGCACAGGGACACGTTTATGGGACGGGGAGGCACAGGGACACGTTTATGGGATGGGGAGGACACAGGGACACGTTTATGGGACGGGGAGGCACAGGGACACGTTTATGGGGTGGGGAAGGCACAGGGACACGTTTATGGGATGGGGAGGCACAGGGACACGTTTATGGGATGGGGAGGACACGGGGACACGTTTATGGGATGGGGAGGCACAGGGACACGTTTATGGGACGGGGAGGACACGGGGACACGTTTATGGGATGGGGAGGGCACGGGGACACGTTTATGGGGTGGAGAGGACACGGGGACACGTTTATGGGGTGGAGAGGACACGGGGACACGTTTATGGGACAGGGAAGACCCAGCGCCCCAGGGCACAGGGGAGGGGACAGGGACGTGGTTGTAGGGCGCAGGGAGGGGGACGGGGACGGGGTAACGGGGCAGGGGGCGCCTCGGGGTCCGGGCTCCCCCCCCCCCCCGCCGCCCCGAGTGACCCCGCGGCTCAGCCGTCATCCGCAACTACGGGAGCCTGCTGCTGGAGCTGTCGGCCGTGGTGCCCGACGGCATCGTCGCCTTCTTCACCAGCTACCAGTACATGGAGAACATCGTGGCCTCCTGGTACGAGCAGGTACGGCGTCCCCGTGGCGTCCCCAAAGCGTCCCCAAAGCGTCCCCGAGGTGTCCCCACCGTGTCCCGTGTCCCCCCCCCCTCTCCGCAGGGCATCCTGGAGAACATCCAGAGGAACAAGCTCATCTTCATCGAGACGCAGGACGGCGCCGAGACCAGCATGGCGCTGGAGAAGTACCAGGAGGTGGCTGTCCCCGTCCCCTGGGGTCCCCCGGTGGCCGTCCCCGTCCCCCGGTGGCCGTCCCCGTCCGTCCCCCGGCGGTGACGCGGCGCTGGCTTTCGGCAGGCCTGCGAGAACGGCCGGGGTGCCATCCTGCTCTCGGTGGCCCGGGGCAAGGTGTCGGAGGGCATCGACTTCGGTGAGGGACGGGGAGGGGACTCACGGGGGGGGACGTTGGCTCCCCCGGTGTCCCCGTGTCACCGTGTCACAGTCCCCATGCAGTGCACCACTACGGCAGGGCCGTCGTCATGTTCGGGGTGCCCTACGTCTACACCCAGAGCCGCATCCTGAAGGTGAGGGGCATGGGGACAGCGTGGGGACACCGTGGGGACAGCGTGGGGCGCCCCCAGGGACCGGCAGGGCACCCACGGGACGCAGCCGGGCACCCTGGGGAGCTGCAGGACGTGCTGGTGTTACGCGGGGGGGCACCCTTGGGACACCTTGGGGACCAGCGGGGCACCCACGGGACGCAGTGGGGCGCTTTGGGGACTAGCGGGACGTGCCGGTGCCACAGGGGGGCACCCATGGGACACCGTGGGGCACCCTGGGGAGCTGCAGGACGTGCTGGTGACACAGGGGGGCACCCGTGGGACACTGTGGGGCACCCTGGGGACCTGCAGGGCGTGCTGGTGACACAGGGGGGCACCCATGGGACACAGTGGGACGGCCAAGGGACCTTCAAGGCACCCCATGGCCACAGTGGGACACCCACGGGACACAGTGGGGCACCCTGGGGACCACCAAGACCCCCCTGGGACCCTACTGGGCACTCAGGGGACACAGGGGGGGGCACCCTGGGGACCACTGGGACCCCACTGGGCACCCAGGGGACACAGTGGGACACCCTGGTGAGCAGCAAGGCACCCCATGGCCACAGTGGAGCACCCATGGAACACAATGGGGCACACTGGGGACCACCAGGACCCCCTGGGACCCCACCAGGCACCCAGAGGACATAAGGGAGCACCCTGGGGACCACCAGAACCCCCCTGGGACCCCACCAGGCACCCAGGGGACACAGTGGGGGACCACCAGAACCCCCCCTGGGACCCCACCGGGCACCCATGGGACACAGTGGGACACCCTGGTGAGCAGCAGGGCACCCCAGGGACCCCAACGGACGCCCATGGGACACAGTGGGGCACCCTGGGGACCACCAGGACCCCCCTGGGACCCCGCCAGGCACCCATGGGACACAAGGGAGCACCCTGGGGACCACCAGAACCCCACTGGGACCCCACCAAGCACCCAGGGGACACAGTGGGGGACCACCAGGACCCCCATGGGACCCCACCAGGCACCCATGGGACACAGTGGGGGACCACCAGGACCCCCCTGGGACCCCACCAAGCACCCAGGGGACACAGCGGGGCACTGGGGAGCGCCCCATGGGCTGCAGCGGGACCCCACCGGGGACGCAGCGGGACCCCAGAGGGGCACCCCACGGGCGGAGCGGACCCCCCCACCCCCACCCCAGCACCCTACAGAACCTTCCCCCCTCCCCAGGCGCGCCTGGAGTACCTGCGGGACCAATTCCAGATCCGGGAGAACGATTTCCTCACCTTCGACGCCATGCGCCACGCCGCCCAGTGCGTCGGCCGGGCCCTGCGCGGCAAAACCGACTACGGCCTCATGGTCTTCGCCGATAAGGTGGGTGCCGGCTGCCGACGTGGGGGGGGAAAAAGGTAAAGGGGCCCCCCCTAAATCTTGTTTTGTCCCCCCCCCGCCTCTCCCTGGCCCCGTCGCAGCGCTTCGCCCGGGCGGACAAGCGGGGCAAGCTGCCGCGGTGGATCCAGGAGCACATCACCGACGCCAACCTCAACCTGACGGTGGACGAGGCCGTGCAGGTGGCCAAGTTCTTCCTGCGGCAGATGGCCCAGCCCTTCCACAAGGTGAGGATCCTTTTTTTTGGGGGGGGGGGGCACGGAAAGGTTGGGGACCCCCCCCTTTCACGCCGCGCCCCCGGGGGCAGGAGGACCCAGCTGGGGCTGTCGCTGCTGACGCTGGAGCAGCTGCAGTCGGAGGAGGTTCTGCAGAGGATTGAGCAGATCGCCCAGCAGGCCTGAGGCTGGGGGGGGGCACCGACCCCCCCCCCCCTGCACACACACACACACGCTCGGAGCGGGACTCGACCCCCCCGAACCACCACCGTGTGCGTGGAAGGGGATCGGGAGAGCCCCCGGCAGCGGGGAGGGGGATGGAGATCTGCCCCCCCCCCAGCGGGAGCGGGGCCCAGGTCCCCCCCCTGTGTGTTCGGGGTGGGGGCCGGAGCCCCCCCCGATCACACGGAGGGGGATCTGGCCCCCCCACACACACACACTTGGATTGGGATCTGGACACCCCCCCCGACCACATGGGACTGGGATCTGGAGCCCCCCCCCATGTATTTGGGGTGGGGTCTGGAGCCCCCCCCAATCACACGGAGCAGGACCTGGACCCCCCCCCCTGTATTTGGGGTGGGGTCTGGAGCCCCCCCGGTCACACGGAGCGGGACCTGGACCCCCCCTGCAGCCCTGCTGGAGCTGCACATCGGGACCTGCCCGCCCCCCCCCCCCCCCACGTTCCCAAAATAAAGCAGCTGCAGGTGGGACCCCCGCCCCCCCCCCGCGTCTGTGTCCCCCTGTGCTCCCCCCTCAACCTTTGGGGGGGGGCTGTGGTGCGGAATGGGTGGGAGCAGGCACGTGGCCCCCCCAGCCCCAACAGTGCCCCCCCCAGCCCCAGCACCCACAGCATGGGGCTGGGGGGGCGGCCTGGGTCCCATTGTCCCCATGTTGCTGGCACCCAGGGTCCCCATGTCCCCAAGGTCCCATTGTCCCCAAGGTCCCATTGTCCCCATGTCCCTGGCACCCCATGTCCCCAGGGTCCCCAGCTCCCCAGGGCCCTATTGTCCCAGTGTCCCCATTGTCCCTATACTCCTGACACCCCATGTCCCCAGGGTCCCCATGTCCCTGACACCCCATGTCCCCAGGGTCCTATTGTCCCAGTGTCCCCATTGTCCCCTATACTCCTGACACCCCATGTCCCCATGTCCCTGACACCCCATGTCCCCAGGGCCCTATTGTCCCGGTGTCCCCATTGTCCCCCTGTCCCTGGCACCCCATGTCCCCATTGTCCCCATGTCCCCAGCACCCCATGTCCCCAGGGTCCCAATGTCCCCAAGGTCCCATGTCCCTGACACCCCATGTCCCCATGTTCCTGACACCCCGTGTCCCCAGGGCCCTATTGTCCCAGTGTCCCCATTGTCCCCCTGTCCCTGGCACCCCATGTCCCCAGGGTCCTATTGTCCCCAGGGTCCCCAGCACCCCATGTCCCCAGGGCCCCATTGTCCCAGTGTCCCCATTGTCCCCTGTCCTGGCACCCCATGTCCCCAGGGTCCTATTGTCCCCCTTGTCCCCAGGGTCCCCAGCACCCCATGTCCCCAGGGCCCCATTGTCCCAATGTCCCCATTGTCCCCTGTCCCCAACACCCCATGTCCCCAGGGTCCCCCCCATGGGCACCCCCTTGTGCCAGCAGCACCCTGTTAATGGGGCACCCATGGGTGGGGGGGGGGGAGGCACCCTATGGGGCACCCCACAGGCGTGGGACCCCCCCCTAGGAATTCGGGGGGGACCCTGCTCCGTGCCTCAGTTTCCCCGTGGGGGCACGCGGCACCATTTTGGGGTGCGGGGGGGGGGTTCCCAATGCCATCCCCTTCCCCACCCATGGGTGCCCCCCCCCGGTCCCCGACGCCCTTCCCGTGCCCCCCACCGGGGTCCCCAGCGCCGACACCGGATCCGGCGGCGAAACCCAACCCGGCCTAAAAATACCGGGCGCGAGGGGGGGGCTCGGAGCCGCCCCCCCCCACCCCCCCTGGCTTGAATTGCCCTGATCCAGCGGATCCTCGACGGGGTCAGGGCGCGGGGACCCGGCCCCCCCCCAACACCCCTGGGTGCCCCCCCCCCCACCAGCACCCCTCTGTGGGGATCCCCCACGCGGGGCCGGGGGCTTGGGTGCGTCCCCCACGGGCACCCCCCCCGCGTGGGGCCGGTGTCACCCGTGGGGGCGCTCCAATATGTGCCCCCCCGCCCAGTGTCCCTTTGTCCCCTGTAACCCTTTGTCCATGCTGCCCGGGCTTGGGGTTTGCCCCCTCCCTGCTTGGCTCCCAGTGCTCCCAGTGCTCCCAGTACAGGCCCCGTGGGAGCATAACTGGAGCCGTGGTGGCTGTCACCCATCAAGGTCAGCCAAGGCCGGCGCCCACAGCACCCACCCACAGCCGCCCGCTGCAGCATGTGGGGTGCTGGGTGCCCCCCCGCCCCCCCCGAGGGTGCACGGTGCTGGTGTGCGACGTGCAGCGTGCAACGTGCAACCGGCCCCGTGCAACGTGCGGTGTGCAACGTGCCCCGTGCAGCGTGCAACGTGCCCCGTGCAGCATGCAACGTGCTCCATGCAACGTGCAATTTGCTCCGTGCGGCGTGCAGCGTGCAACCGGCCCCGTGCAACGTGCGGCGTGCAACACAACGTGCAAGCATGCGGCGTGCCCGGTGTGAGCGTGCGCCGTGCAGCCATGCGGTGTGCAAGCGTGAACCGCGCACTCTGCAACCGTGTGGCGTGCAGCCGTGCGTCGTGCACCGTGCGACCGTATGCTGAGCAACTGTGCGCCGTGCAACCACGTAGCGTGCGACCGTGTGGTGTGCAAACGTGCACGGTACGCTGTACGGCCGTGCACAGCATGGCTGTGTGGCGCGCGCCCGTGCGACGTGCAAGGTGCGACTGCATGCTGAGCAGCTGTGCGCCGTGCAACCGTGTGGTGTGCAACCAGGCAGTGTGCAAACGTGCACCGTGCAACCATGCAGCGTGCGCCGTGCAACCGTGCACCGTGCGACTGTGTGACGTGCAAGTGTGCACCCATGCAACGCGCAACGGTGTGGTGTGCAACCATGCGGTGTGCGCCGTGCAACCACGCACCGTGCAACCGTGCAGCGTGCAACCACGCACCGTGCAACCGTGCAGCGTGCAACCACGCACCGTGCAACTGCGCGGTGCACAACCGTGCAACGCGCCCCGTGCAACCGGACGCGGAGCAGCTGCGCGCCATGCAACCGTGTGGTGTGCAACCAGGTAGCGTGCAAACGCGCGCTGTGCACCGTGCAACCGCGGGGTGTGCAACCATGGGGTGTGCAACCGGGGGGTGTGCAACCGCGGGGCATGCAACCGGGGGGTGTGCAACCGGGGGGTGTGCAACCGCGGGGCGTGCAACCGGGGGTGTGCAACCATGGGGTGTGCAACCCGGGGGCGTGCAACCGTGCGGCGTGCCCCGTGCAGCTGCGGTGTGCCCCCGCGCCCCGTGCCCCCCGCACGCCGTGCACCGGCGCCCGGGGCCGGGCCGCGCATACCGGGGCCGGCAGGTGCCGGGCCCGGAGCCCAGCGACCACCCGACACCGGGGGCGGATCCTCGGGGGGGGGGGGGGGGTTGGGGTTGGGGGGTGGGGGGGGCTCGAGGGGGGGTCTCCCCGCTCCCGGCGGCCGCTCCGGCAGCGCCCGGCCCCCGCTCGGTTCCACCGGACCCAGCCCGGTCCCGGTACGGGTGTCGGCGCCCCCCCCCCCCGCCCCATCCCCGGTCCCGGTCCCGGTGACCCCCCCCCATCCCCAGCCCCCCCGGCCCCCCCGGCCCCCCCCGCCCCGGTGCCCTCGGGCCCCCGGCGCCGGGCGGGGCGGGGGCGGGACCGGGCGGCCCGGGGGCGATAAAGGCCGGGGGCGGCCCCGGTGCCCGCCGCCAGCCCCGCCGGTGCCGCTCCGCCCGTTCCGCTCCGCGCCGCCCAGGTAAGCCCCGAGCGGGACCCGAGCCCCCCCCCCCCCCGGCCCCGGGACCGGCAGCACCGGACCCCCCCCCCCCGCCCCCCCCCCCGCCCCTCCCGGGACGAACCGAGCCGAACCACCCCCCCCCCTCGCTGGGACCACCCCCCCCGGTGCCGCCCGACCGGGAGCGGGGCGAGCCGGACCCCCCGGGGTTAACGGGAACCCGGGAACCGGGTGAGACAACCCCCCCCCCCGGTGGGAACCCCCCCGGGTGGGAACCCCCCCCCGGTGAGACCCCCCCCCTCCGTGGGAACCCCCCCCCGAGATTCACCCCCCACCCGGTGAGACCCCCCCAGGGTGGGAACCCCCCGGGACCGACCCCGGGACCGGGACCGGTTCCCCCCCCCCCCCCCCCGGCGCCCCGTTCCTTCCCCCCCCCCCCCCAGCCCCGGGCTATAAAAAGCCCCCGCGCAGCCCCGGCCAAATCTGGCCCGGCCACGCCCCCTCCCCCGTAGCCCCGCCCACAAGAGCCACGCCCACCGTGGCCCCGCCCCCTTTTCGGACACGCCCCCGCCGTGGCCACGCCCCTCCACCCCCGGTGGCTTCGTGCTGCCCCCCCCCCCCACCCCCACGTGCCCAGCCCCTGCGCCCGGGCTGCTTGGGTGGTCGCGACGTCCCCCGTGTCGCGACGTCCCCCGTGTCGCGACGTCCCCCGTGTCGCGACGTGCCCCCGTGTCGAGACGTGCCCCATGTCACGACGTGCCCCGTGTCGCGACGTGCCCCATGTCACTCCACACCACATTCCATGCTATACCCTGTCCCAGTGCCCAGGCTGCCCTGGTGGCCATGCCATACCCTGTTCTGTGCCCCGTGTCACGACATGTCCCACGTCACGACATGCCCCAGGTCATGCCGTGCCCAACGTCGTGCCGTGCCCGGAGCCAGGGCTGCACTGGTGGCTGTGCCACGTCCTGCTCCGTGCCCCGTGTCACGACATGCCCAGTGTCACGCTGTGCCCTGGTGGCCCTGCCAAGCCTTTCCCCATGCCCCGTGTCACGATGTGCCCGGTGTTGTGCCATGTCCCATGTCACACCGTGCCCCGTGTCACCCCGTGTCATGCCATGTCGCACCGTCCCGCGTCACGCCGTGTCCCATGTCATGCCGCGTCGCCATGCCACACCATGCCCTGTGTCATGCTGTGTTGTCCCATGCCATGCCCTGTGTCACGCCATGCCCCATGTCATGCCACATCCTGTGTGGCACTGTGCCATGCCACATCCCATGTCACGCCGTGTCATGCCGTGCCCTCCTCACACCATGTCACGCCATGTCCTCCGTCACACTGTCACTCCGTGCCCCCTGTCACACTGTCACACTGTGTCATGCCATGTCACACCCTGTCACGACACATCCCATGTCATGCTGTGTCACGCCGTGTCCCCATCACCCCATGTCATGCCGTGTCACGCCATGTCATGCCACATCCCATGTCACGCCGTGTCACCCTGTGTCACACTGTGCCCCTCTCACGCCGTGTCACGCCGTGTCCCCTATCACCCCATGTCATGCCATGTCATGCCGTGTCACGCGATGTCATGCCATGTCACGCCCTGTCACCCCCTCTCACACCGTGTCACACCATGTCACGCCCTGTCACCCCTTCTCACGCCGTGTCACGCCGTGTCACACCATGTCATGCCACATCCCATGTCACGCTGTGTCACACCGTGTCACACTGTGCCCCTCTCACGCCACCACGCCGTGTCACGCCGTGTCACCCCATGTCACCCCCTCTCACGCCGTGTCACGCCGTGTCTGTCACGCCGTGTCTGTCACGCCGTGTCACGCCCTGTCACCGCCTCTCACGCCGCGTCACGCCGTGCCCGCAGCCCGCCGCCATGCCGTTCAGCAGCACCCACAACAAGCACAAGCTGAAGTTCTCGGCGGAGGAGGAGTTCCCCGACCTCTCCAAGCACAACAACCACATGGCCAAGGTGCTGACCCCCGCCCTCTACCAGCGCCTGCGCGACAAGGAGACCCCCAGCGGCTTCACGCTCGACGACGTCATCCAGACCGGCGTCGACAACCCCGGTGCGTGTCCCCAGGGCACCCCCAGTCCGTTGTCCCCAAGCGCCATTGTCCCCAAGTGCCATTGTCCCCAAGTGCCATTGTCCCCGGTGCCATTCTCCCCAGTGCACTGGGTCATCATCCCCCTGGTGCCCCCGTGCCATTGTCCCCAGTGCCATCCCCAGTTCCTCGGTGCCCCAGTCCGTTGTCCCCAGAGCCCCAGTCCATTGTCCCCAGTGCCATTGTCCCCGGTGCCATTCTCCCCGGTGCCCTGGGTCATCGTCCCCCTGGTGCCCCCGTGCCATTGTCCCCAGTGTCCTGGTTCATTGTCCCCAGTGCCATCCCCGTTCCTCGGCGCCCCAATCCGTTGTCCCCAGTGCCATTGTCCCCGGTGCCCTGGGTCATCGTCCCCCTGGTGCCCCCGTGCCATTGTCCCCAGTGTCCTGGTCCATTGTCCCCAGTGCCATCCCCCGTTCCTCGGCGCCCCAGTCCGTTGTCCCCAGTGCCCCAGTCCATTGTCCCCAGTGCCATTGTCCCCAGGTGCCATTGTCCCCAGTGCCCTGATCCATTGTCCCCAGTGCCCTGATCCATTGTCCCCAGTGCCATCCCCACTTCCTCAGTGCCCCAGTCCATTGTCCCCAGTGCCACTGTCCCCAGGTGCCATTGTCCCCAATGCCATTGTGCCTGGTGCCCTGGTTCATTGTCCCCAGCCCAGTCCCCAGTGCCATTCCTGGTGCCCCAAGTGCCATTGTCCCCAGTGCCCTGATCCATTGTCCCCAGTGCCATCCCCACTTCCTCAGTGCCCCAGTCCATTGTCCCCAGTGCCACTGTCCCCAGGTGCCATTGTCCCCAATGCCATTGTGCCTGGTGCCCTGGTTCATTGTCCCCAGCCCAGTCCCCAGTGCCATTCCTGGTGCCCCAAGTGCCATTGTTCCCGAGTGCCATTGTCCTCAAGTGCCCTTGTCCCCAGTGCCATTGTCCCCAGTGCCCTGGACCATTGTCCCCAGTGCCATCCCCAGTTCCTCGTTGCCCCAGTCCATTGTCCCCAGGTGCCATTGTCCCCAGTGGCATTGTCCCTGGTGCCCTGGTCCATTGTCCCCAGTGCCATCCCCAGTTCCTCAGTGCCCCAGTCCGTTGTCCCCAAGTGCCATTGTCCCCTTTGCCCTGATTCACTGTCCCCAGCCCGATTCCCAGTGCCATCGTCCCTATTGCCATCCCTGGTGCCCCAGTGCCGTTGTCCCCAGTGCCACTGTTCCCATCAGTCCATTGTCCCTAGTGCCATTATGTCTACTGCCATCCCCAGTGCCATCCCTGGTGCCCCAGTGCCGTTGTCCCCAGTGTCAATGTCCTTATTATCATCTCCAGTGCCCCAGTGCCATCGTCCCAGTGCCAAAGTGCCACTGTCCCTGGTGCCTGCCCCAGTGCCATTGTCCCCAGTGCTGTTGTCCCCATGCCTTCTCCGGTGCCCCAGTGCCATTGTCCCCGGTGCCATTGTCCCCGTGCCATCCCCGGTGCCCCAGCGCCACTGTCCCCGGTGCCATTGTCCCCATCGCTGCGTGCCGCTGACCCCCCCGCCCCGCAGGACACCCCTTCATCATGACGGTGGGCTGCGTGGCCGGGGACGAGGAGTCCTACGAGGTGTTCAAGGACCTCTTCGACCCCGTCATCCAGGACCGCCACGGCGGCTACAAACCGACCGACAAGCACCGCACCGACCTCAACCACGAGAACCTCAAGGTGCTGGGGGGGAGGGGGGGGCATATTTGGGGGTGGGGGCTGCACCCATGGGTGGGGCCACGTGGGGTGCTCGGGAGGTGGGGATCAATGGGATTTGGGTGCAGGGGGGGGTGACATGGAGTGGGGACGTGGGGGGGATTTGGGGACGTGGGGGGGATTTGGGGATGTGGGGGGGGAGGTTTGGGGACATGGGGGGGATTTGGGGATCGGGGGTGGGGGGGGGGTCACCCAGGTAAGCACCCCGCATGATGGGTGCTGTGTGCAGGGGGGCGAGGACCTGGACCCCAAGTATGTGCTGAGCAGCCGCGTGCGCACCGGGCGCAGCATCAAGGGCTACTCCCTGCCCCCCCACTGCAGCCGGGGGGAGCGGCGCGCCATCGAGAAGCTGTCCGTCACCGGTGAGGGGGGCGTGGCCTGCGGGAGGGGGGCGTGGTCAGGCGGGAGGGGGCGTGGTCAGGCGGGAGGGGCGTGGTCAGACGGAGGGGCGTGGCTTAGCAGGAGGGCTGAGGTGGGGGGCAGGGCACAGGCGTGGGCGTGGCCTCTGGGTGGGCGTGGCCTCTGGGTGTGGGCGTGGCTTTCACACGGGGGGCGTGGCCTCTGAGTGTGGGCGGGGCTTGCAGGCGTGGGGGCGGGGCTACTGCGCTTGTGGGCGTGGCTTGCGGTCGCGGTCGCGGCTCACGGGTGCGGTCGCACCTGGGGTGTTTGGGGGCGTGGCCTGCGGGCAGGGGGCGTGGCCTTTGAGCTGGGGGCGTGGCCTCTGGGCGGTGGGGCTGGGCTTGTGGGCACAGGGCGAGGCTGTCGGGCGAGTGGGCGTGGCATGGGCGTGGCTGGGCGTGGCATGGGCGTGGCAGGGCGTGGCTGGGCGTGGCGTGGGCGTGGCAGGGCGTGGCCGGGCGTGGCAGGGCGCGTCCTGACCCCTCCCCGCAGCCCTGAACAGCCTGGAGGGGGAGTTCAAGGGGCGCTACTACCCGCTGAAGGCCATGACGGAGCAGGAGCAGCAGCAGCTCATCGACGACCACTTCCTCTTCGACAAGCCCGTCTCACCCCTGCTGCTCGCCTCCGGCATGGCCCGCGACTGGCCCGACGCCCGCGGCATCTGGTGGGCACCCGGAGGGGGGGCACCAGGCCTTGGGGGACACCCCCAAACCCACCCACTCCCCATCCCTGCTGGGGGGCTGAAATGGGACCCCAAGGTTTGGGGTGTCCCCAAAAAAAAAGGGGGGGGGGTCTGGGTATATTTTGGGGGTGCAGGGGGCACCTGAAGGCACGGGGGGGGTGCTGAGGGTGCCCCCCCCCCCCCGCCCCGCCCCGCAGGCACAATGACAACAAGACCTTCCTGGTGTGGGTGAACGAGGAGGACCACCTCCGCGTCATCTCCATGGAGAAGGGGGGCAACATGAAGGAGGTCTTCAGGCGCTTCTGCGTCGGCCTCAAGAAGGTGGGGAAGGGCCTGGGGGGGGGGTGGAGGGGGGGTGGGGACGTGGGGGGGTGGATTTGGGGGGAATGGGAGGTCTTGGGGCTGTGGGAGCAGTTCCATGGGGGTGATATATTGGGGGCATGGGGATGTGGGGGATGTGGGGATTAGGGCATTGGGGGGGGGTATGGGGGAAATGGGGGTTGGGACATGGGGATGTAAGGATTAGGGTTTGGGAGGACATGGGGGACACAAGAATTAGGATATGGGGGACGTGGGGGTTAGGACAAGGATGACAGGGATTAGGGCATGGGGATTTGGGGGATGTGGGGATTAGGGCACGGGGGACACGGATTAGGGCATGGAGGGACATGGGGGATACAGGGATTAGGGCATGGGGATCACGAGGTTTAGGGCACGGGGGACACGGGGATTAGAACACTGGGGGACACTGGGATTAGGGCATGGGGAGACACGGGGGGACACAGGGATTAGGACATGGGGGGCATGGAAACTAGGGCATAGGAGGACGAGGGAACATGAGGACTGGGGGGCACTGGGGAAATGAGGATTGGGATATGGGGGACATGGAGACTGGGGCATTGGGGGGGGGACATGTGGATGTGGGGGATGTGGAGATTAGGACGTGGAGGACATAGGCACATGGGGATTGGGGGCCATAGGGGTTGGGGCACATGGGGTATTTGGGGGATATGGGCACTGGGGGACATGGGGATTAGGGCTTTGGGGATTTTAGGGGACAGGTTTTGGGGCATTGGGGATTTAGGAATATGGGGGGACGGGGGTGTGTGTCCGTGGGGTCAGTGACAGCCGCGCCGGGCGAGTGACCCCCGTGCCATGTCCCCCGTCCCCCGCAGATCGAGGAGATCTTCAAGAAGGCCGGGCACCCCTTCATGTGGACGGAGCACCTGGGCTACATCCTGACCTGCCCCTCCAACCTGGGCACGGGGCTGCGCGGCGGCGTCCACGTCCGCCTGCCCAAGCTCAGCCAGCACCCCAAGTTCGAGGAGGTGCTCAAGCGCCTGCGCCTCCAGAAGCGCGGCACAGGTGGGGACGGGGACCTGGGGGGGGGGCACAGGGGAATATGGGGTTGGGGACGTAGGATGGGGACGTGGGAATATGGGGAAGGGGACACGGGGCGCTTGGACGCATGGGTGTGGGGACCATGGGCACAGGGGCAAGAGGCACGGGGATGTCAGGGGCATGTGGGCACAAGGACATGAAGGTGTAAGGACATGGGGCACGGGGAGGTGGGGGTGCAGGGACACACGTGGGCATAGGGACATGGGCATGAGGGAACAGGGACGTGGAGATCTAAGGACACAGGGACATGGGGCACGTGGGCACAGGGACATAAAGGTGTAGGGACACGAGGCACATGTGGGTACAGGGACGTGGGGATGTAGGGACACGGGGATATGGGGCACATAGGCATAGGGACATGTGGATGTGGGGATATGGGGATGTAGGGACATGGGGACATGGGACACATGGGTACAGGGCCATGGGGATTTAGGGACATGAGGCACATGTGGGTACAGGGACGTGGAGATTTAAGGACACTGGGACATGGGGCACACATGGGCATAGGGACGCGGGACACACGGGTACAGGGCCATGGGGATGTAGGGACACACGGCCATGGGGCACATGGGCATAGGGATATGGGGACGTGGGGACATGGAGCTCAAGGCCATGGGACATCGGGCTATAGGGACACAGAGCCATGGGGACAAAGAACAGAGGGCACAGCCGGGCACAAAGCCATAGGGCACAGGGCCGTGGGGTCCAGGACCAGGTGGAACGGGGACAGGGGCGCTGGGACACGAGGATGGGGGGGGGGGGCGTGGGTGCTGAGGCCCCCCCCTCGGTTCCCCGCAGGCGGCGTGGACACGGCGGCCGTGGGCGCCGTCTTCGACATCTCCAACGCCGACCGCCTGGGCTTCTCGGAGGTGGAGCAGGTGCAGATGGTGGTGGACGGCGTCAAGCTCATGGTGGAGATGGAGAAGAAGCTGGAGCAGAACCAGTCCATCGACGACATGATCCCGGCCCAGAAATAGGGCGCCCCCACCACCCCCCCCACCCCGACACTTACCACCACCACCCCCCCCCACACACTCCCACCGGCCCAGCCGCAATAAAAAAACGCCGCTGGCCCCCAGTTCTGCACCCAGGTGTCCGGGGTGCTCCTTTGGGTGTCACCCAAAGCTGTGGGGACATCGCCCCCGCCACCATGGGGGCGACCTGGAGGGGGGGTGGGGGGGGGCACACGCGTGTGCTGGGTGCGATTGGTGCCAGGCAAGACAGCCACGGGTCTCCTATGTTTATTGGGGCCGGGGTACAAACTGGGGCAGGAATAACTTAAAAATGTGCCGGGGTTAGGGGGGAACGGGGGGGGGGGCGGCGCTGGGACCCCAGACCTTATTTACAGGGCTGTACAGGGCTGGGAATGGCGGGGGGGGAAGGGGGGGGGCATGGGGACACCCCCCCAGGGGCAGCGGTGGCCCCAGGGATGCGGGCGCTGGTGGTGACCCCAGAGCCCCCGTCCCCAAAGCTGAGGGTGCTGGTGGCCCCCAAGGGGATGTTGGCAGTGACACAGTCCCCAGTTGTTGGTTTTTTTTTTGGGGGGGGGTAAAGGGGGTGTCCTGGTGCCACGCCATCCCTTTGGGGGTCCCAGACCCTTTTTTGGGGGGGGGCAGGGGGGTACCAGCTCCGCTGCAGCCCCAGGTGCTGCACCCAATGCCTCCTTGGGGAGGGACGAGGGGGGGATGGGGGGGGGGGGGGTTGCGTGTGGGGAGGGGGCTCCAGCGCCGACGCAGCCCCTCGGGGCACGGGGGGTGTGTGTGTGGGGGGGTCCCAGCTCCACCGCACCTCTTGGTGCCCCCCCTGCGAACCACCCCCCCCAAAACTCCACCGCATCGCCAGGTCCCGGCTCCAACCGGGACGAGCTTGGGGTCGGGGTGGGGGGGTCCCCAGCTCCGCCGCGTCCCCCCCACCCCAAGGCGGCGGCGGGGGGGCTTCGGGGAAATGGGTTGGGGGGGGGGGGTGTCCCCTAGAGCTGCAGCTGGCCGGCCACGCGGGCCAGGGTGGCGCGGAAGGCTCCGGCGGTGCCGGCCAGGCGTCGGAAGAGGACGCCGTGCATGCCGAGGCGCTGGAGCCGGCACACCTCGGCCTCGAAGTGGCAGAAGAGCTCGCTGGGCCCCCGGTCGTGGGTGCAGGAGAGGAGGAAGGGCTGGGGCTGGCGCGCGCGGCACCCGGCCGACAGGGTGGCCTGCCGCAGCGCCGCCATCACCGCCTCGGGGGGCCGGGCGCTCGTCACCCTCACATGCCAGGGACATCGGAGCAGCCGGGGTTCGGCTTCCTTTTGATCCCAAGGTAGATGGCAACTGCCGAGGGAAAGGGGGGGGGGTTTTGGGGGGGTGGGGGGGCACCGGAGAGGGCTTGGTGCGGGGCGTGGGGGGTGTAAAGGGGGGGTTCGGGGGGGCTATGGGGCACTGGAGAGGGTTAGGGCTGGGTATGGGGGCTGTAATGGGGGGTAGTGGGGGGCTATGGGGCACTAGAGAGGGCTGGGGGGGATATAGGGGTGGGTATGGGGGCTGTAATGGGGGGGTAGTGGGGGGCTATGGGGCACTGGAGAGGGTTAGGGCTGGGTATGGGGGCTGTAATGGGGGGTACTGGGGGGCTATGGGGCACTAGAGAGGGCTGGGGGGGATATAGGGGTGGGTATGGGGGCTGTAATGGGGGGTAGTGGGGGGCTATGGGGCACTGGAGAGGGTTAGGGCTGGGTATGGGGGCTGTAATGGGGGGTACTGGGGGGCTATGGGGCACTAGAGAG
Organism: Anser anser; assembly: GCF_964211835.1. NCBI lineage: Eukaryota > Metazoa > Chordata > Aves > Anseriformes > Anatidae > Anser > Anser anser. The sequence continues at coordinate 94,857 of NC_139757.1, forward strand.
GGCTGGGGGGGATATAGGGGTGGGTATGGGGGCTATAATGGGGGGTACTGGGGGGCTATGGGGCACTGGAGAGGGTTAGGGCTGGGTATGGGGGCTGTAATGGGGGGTACTGGGGGGCTATGGGGCACTAGAGAGGGCTGGGGGGGATATAGGGGTGGGTATGGGGGCTGTAATGGGGGGTAGTGGGGGGCTATGGGGCACTGGAGAGGGTTAGGGCTGGGTATGGGGGCTGTAATGGGGGTACTGGGGGGCTATGGGGCACTAGAGAGGGCTTGGGGGGGATATAGGGGTGGGTATGGGGGCTATAATGGGGGGTACTGGGGGGCTATGGGGCACTAGAGAGGGCTTGGGGGGGGTGTGGGGGGCTGTAGGGTGGGAACCGGGGGCTCTGGGGCAGCAGGGGGGGCTGCGGGGTGAGACGGGGGGGCTGCGTACGGGGTTACAAAGCAGGTATGGGGGGGCTAGGGGCTGGGTACTGGGGGCTACTGGGCAGTTACTGGGGGGGGGGGGATAAAAGGGGGTCCCAGGACACTAGGGCCGGGTCTGGGGACCCGTGGGGTAGCAGGGGGATTGGGGGGGGGGGCTTGGAGCCTGGGGGGGGGGGGGGGCTGGCTCCAAACCCCCCGGGGGGGGGGGGGGGGGGCGCAGCACCCACCTTGTGAGCGCAGATCCCCCGATTCTCTCAGGTTCGTCTGCGACCCTGGGTGGGGCACGGGGTGTCAGGGGGGGGGTGGGCTGGGGGCCTGTGCGCCCCCCCCCCCAAACCGCCCCCTCAATTCTGGGGGGGTCACCGTGGGTGTTCGGGGGCCGTTCCCCAGCATGGCTGTGCCCTGCTTTAAGGGGGGGGGGGGGGGGGGCGATGCCTGCCACCCCCACCCACTTTGGGCAGCGTCGTCCCTGCTTTAGGGACGCTGCCCCCCCCCTCCCGCCCCCCCCATTTTGGGGCTCAACCTCCCCCAAATCTACACCCAGTTTTTTTTTTTTGGGGGGGGGGGGGGGGGGGGCACACACACGCCACCACCCCCCAGCATCACGTCCCTTTGGGGGGGGGGGGCACCACTGCAAACTGGGGGGAGATCACCCCCCTCGGGGGGGCCATGCCTATTTTTTTTTGGGGGGGGGGGGGCACCATCCCCTATGCACGGCTCACCTCCCCCAGACCCATTTTGCCCCCCCCCCCCCCCAAATTTGAAGGACATTCCCCCGCCCCCAAGAGCACGCCCAATGTGGGGGCACCCCCCCCCAGACCCACACCCCTTTTATGGGCCCCCCCCTCCCCACTGGGCACCACACCAGGGCGCCCCCGTCCCTTGGGTGGGGGGCACCGCTGTGCCCCCCCCCCCCCCCTTCCCCGGCCCCCCAGCGACAGCAAAGGGCGAGAGGCAGAGAGAGAGAAGGGACAGGAGCGAAGCGAGAGGGTGCTGGTGGCACTGGGACCAGCGCTGGTGGCACTGGGACACTGGTGGCACTGGGGTGGGTGCTGATGGCACCACTGTAGGCACTGGTGGCACTGGGATGGGTGCTGATGGCACCAGTAGGGCACCACTGTAGGCACTGGTGGCACTGGGATGGGCACCTCAAGGGGCACTGGGACCAGCGTTGACAGCACTGGGACAGGCACTGGGACACTGGTGGCACCATGGCAGGCACTGGTGGCACTGGGACTGGTGCTGATGGCACCGAAATGGGCACTGGGATGGACACTGGGACGGACACTGGGACAGGGGCTGGTGGCACTGGGACGGGCACGTCGAGGGTCACTGGGACCAGTGCTGAAAGCACTGGGACACTGGTGGCACTGGGATGGGCACTGATGGCACCACTATAGGCACTGGGAGAGGGGTTGGTGGCACTGGGATGGGCACCTAGAGGAGCACTGGAACCAGTACTGGGACAGGCGTCGCTGGCACCAAAATGGGCACCAGGATGGGCACTGGTGGCACTGGGATGGGCATTACTGGCACCCCAATGGGCATGGGGATGTTGGTGGCACTGGGAGGGCACTGGTGGCACTGGGACAGGCATTGCTGGCACCAAAATGGGCACCGGGATGGGTACTGGTGGCACTGGGATGGGCACTACTGGCACCCCAATGGGCACTGGGATGGGCACTGGTGGCACTGGGATGGGCATTACTGGCACCCCAATGGGCACAGGGTTAGTGGTGGCACTGGGAGGGCACTGGTGTCACCGGGACAGACATTAGTGGCACCAAAATGGGCACCGGGATGGGCACTGGTGGCACCAGGACAGGCAATGGTGGCACCCCAATGGGCACTGGGATGGGCACTGGTGGCACTGGGATGGGCACTACTGGCACCCCAATGGGCACGGGGATGTTGGTGGCATTGGGAGGGCACTGGTGGCACTGGGATGGGCATTGCTTGCACCAAAATGGGCACCGGGATGGGCACTGGTGGCACCGGGACGGGCACTGGTGGCACCGGGACAGACACTACCGGTACCCAAACGGGCACCGTGGGATGCTGGTGGCACTGGGATGGGCACTGGTGGCACCGGGAGGGGCACGTGGGATGTTGGTGGCACTGGGAGGACACTGGTGGCACTGGGACAGGCACTGCTGGCACCAAAATGGGCACCGGGACGGGCACTGGTGGCACCAGGACGGGCACTGGTGGCACCCCAATGGCCACCGGGATGGGCACTGGTGGCACTGGGACAGGCATTGCTGGCACCAAAATGGGCACCGGGACAGGCACTGGTGGCACCGGGACGGGCACTACCGGTACCCAAACGGGCACCGTGGGATGCTGGTGGCACCGGGACGGGCACTGGTGGCACTGGGAGGGCACTGGTGGCACTGGGATGGGCATTACTGGCACCCCAATGGGCACAGGGTTAGTGGCGGCACTGGGAGGGCACTGGTGGCACTGGGACGGACATTAGTGGCACCAAAATGGGCACCGGGATGGGCACTGGTGGCACTGGGACAGACACTACCGGTACCCAAACAGGCACCGTGGGATGCTGGTGGCACCGGGACGGGCACTGGTGGCACCGGGGCGGGCACTGGTGGCACCGGGAGGGGCACCGGGATGCTGGTGGCACTGGGAGGACACTGGTGTCACCGGGACAGACATTAGTGGCACCAAAATGGGCACTGGAACTGGCACTGGTGGCACTGGGATGGGCACTGGTGGCACCGGGACGGGCACTGGTGGCACCGGGACGGGCACTGGTGGCACCGGGACGGGCACCGGGATGCTGGTGGCACCGGGACAGGCACTGGTGGCACCGGGGCGGGCACTGGTGGCACCGGGACGGGCACTGGGATGCTGGTGGCACCGGGACGGGCACTGGTGGCACCGGGATGGGCACTGGTGGCACCGGGACGGGCGCCGGGATGCTGGTGGCACCGGGATGCTGGTGGCACCGGGACGGGCACCGGGATGCTGGTGGCACCGGGACGGGCACTGGTGGCACCGGGATGGGCACTGGTGGCACCGGGACGGGCACCGGGATGCTGGTGGCACCGGGACGGGCACCGACGGCACCGGGCACGGCTGCCGGCACCGGTGGCCCCCGGGCCAGCCCCCGGTTGCCTTTGCGCGCCCCAGGACCGGCACCGGCAGCGCCGCGGGCACCGTGCCGGGCACCGGCGGCCCCCCCGGGGGGCACTTACTGATTTTGGCTCCTGGCGGCGTGGGGGTGCCCGACACGCACCTATTAGAGCTCTGCCGCTTAGAGGGGTCAAGAGTGACCCTAAAAGAGAGAGGAGGCGTGAGCAGCAGGCGGCGGCGCGGGGGCGAGATGGGGGGGGGACGCCCGCGGTCGTTATTTTTGGGGGGGGGGGGGGGGACAGTGGGGGGGGGTCCCCTACCTGCGGCTCAGCTTGGAGGTCAGCTTGCTGAAGAGGTTGGAGGTGGCGCGCGAGCGGCTCTGCGGCAAGGGCGAGGCTTCGGGGGGCAACGTCGGGGAGGCGGGGGCCCCGTTGGGCCCCCCCCCGGCTCGCCGATCCCGCACCTGGCCGCCGTGGAAGGTGCTGCGCACCGTGGTGCCCCGCGCCAGGCGGGCGCGCTCGGCCGAGCCGGCGGCGATGCTGTGGCTGGAGGGGGACGCGGGGGGCACGCGGCCGGTGACGGAGCTGCGGGTACAAGAACGAAGGGCGTTACGTTTGGGGGACCCCCCCCCAAACACACACACGCGCACCTTGCCCCCCCCCCCCCCCCCCCCCCAGCCCCCCCGTACCTGTTCTCCTTGCCGTTTTGCAGCAGCGAGTGGCGCTCGGTGCCCGGGCGCTCGGTGCAGACGTAGGTGTTCCTGCGCGCCATCACGCTGGAGGGGATGGTGTTCTGCACGGCACCCCGCACGCTCAGCGCCCCCCCGCCCCCCCCCACCCCGGGCTAGGGGTGCTGGGGGCCCCCCCCAGCCCGGTGTCGGAGCCCCATGGGTGTCCCCCCCCTCCCCGATCCTGGGCTGTTGGCATCCATGGGTGCCCCCTATCCAAAGCACCAAGCCCTTGGGGTGCCCCCCCCCCGATTTATTGGTCCTTGGGGTGCCCCCCCCCGGTGTATTGGTCCTGGGGGTGCCCCCACCCTGCTCCTTGAACCCTATAGGTGCCCCCCACCCTGGTCTAGGGGTGCTGGGGCCCCCCCCCAGCCTGGTGTCTGAGCCCCGTGCGTGTCCCCCCCCTCCCAGGTCCTGGGCTGTTGGCATCCATGGGTGCCCCCTATCCTCAGCACCAAGCCCTTGGGGTGCCCCCCCCCGGTTTATTGGTCCTGGGGGTGCCCCCACCCTGGTCCCTGAGCCCCATGGGTGCCCCCCACCCTGGTCTGGGGGTGCTGGGGGCCCCCCCCCAGCCCACTGTCGGAGCCCCATGGGTGTCCCCCTCCCAGGTCCTGGGCTGTTGGCATCCATGGGTGCCCCCTATCCTCAGCACCAAGCCCTTGGGGTGCCCCCCCCCCGATTTATTGGTCCTTGGGGTGCCCCCCCCCCCGGTGTATTGGTCCTGGGGGTGCCCCCACCCTGATCCTTGAGCCCCGTGGGTGCCCCCCATGCTGGTCTAGGGGTGCTGGGGGCCCCCCTCAGCCCGGTGTCGGAGCCCCATGGGTGTCCCCCCCCTCCCCGATCCTGGGCTGTTGGCATCCATGGGTGCCCCCTATCCTCAGCACCAAGCCCTTGGGGTGCACCCCCCCCCCGATTTATTGGTCCTTGGGGTGCCCCCCCCCGATTTACTGGTCCTGGGGGTGCCCCCACCCTGATCCTTGAGCCCCGTGGGTGCCCCCCACCCTGGTCTAGGGGTGCTGGGGGCCCCCCTCAGCCCACTCCCGGAGCCCCATGAGTGCCCCCACCCTCACCACCAAGCCCTAGGGGTGCCCCCCACCCTGATTTATTGGTCCTGGGGGTGCCCCCACCCTGGTCCCTGAGCCCCATGGGTGCCCCTAACCTGGTCCCTGAGCCCCACGGATGCCCCCCCCCGGACCTGTTGGCCTTTGGGGTTCCCCCACCCTTATCCCTGAGCCCCATGGGTGCCCCCCCTGACCTGTTGGTCTTTAGGGTGCCCCCACCCTTATCCCTGAGCCCCATGGGTGCCCCCCCCCAAACCTGGTGGTCCTTGGGGTGCCCCCACCCTGATCCTTGAGCCCCATGGGTGTCCCTAACCTTGTCCCTGAGCCCCATGGGTGCCCCCACCCCCCGACCTGTTGGTCCTTGGGGTGCCCCCACCCTTATCCCTGAGCCCCATGGGTGCCCCCCCCAACCTGTTAGTCCTTGGGGTGCCCCCACCCTGATCCTTGAGCCCCATGGGTGTCCCTAACCTGGTCCCTGAGCCCCATGGGTGCCCCCCCCCCCGACCTGTTGGTCCTGGGGGTGCCCCCACCCTAGTCCCTGAGCCCCATGGGTGCCCCCCCCCAACCTGGTGGTCCTTGGGGTGCCCCCACCCTGATCCTTGAGCCCCATGGGTGCCCCTAACCTGGTCCCTGAGCCCCATGGATGCCCCCCCCCCGGACCCGTTGGCCTTTGGGGTGCCCCCACCCTTATCCCTGAGACCCATGGGTGCCCCCCTCCGACCTGTTAGTCTTTGGGGTGCCCCCACCCTGCTCCTTGAGCCCCATGGGTGCCCCTAACCTGGTCCCTGAGCCCCATGGGTGCCCCCCCCGACCTGTTGCCCCTTGGGGTTCCCCACCCTTACCCCTGAGCCCCATGGGTGCGCCCCCCACCCTCCCCTATTCCTCCCGGGGCTGCCCCCCCCCCCTCGAAAACCCCTCAACCCCACAAACTCCCCCGCTCCCCCCGTGCCCCCCCCCCCACCCCCCCCACCCCAATACCCCGTCGTCCCCGCGCCCACCGCGTTGACGGCGCCGTCCTTGTGCCGCTCGGGGATCTCGGCCTTGTTGGGGTTGTTGGCGCTGCTGACCATGGGGCTGGAGGGGGGCATCCCGCGGCCGCCCCCCCCCACGCTGCAGCTGGCCTTGCGGCCCGGCAGCCGCTCCTCCTTCAGCTCCGCTTCGCCCGCGCTGGTGGGGCTGCGCTTGGGGTGCGCGGGGACCGGCGAGGGGCCGCCTGCGGGTACCCCGCCTTGGGGTGAGTGGGGCCGGGGGGGGGGGGGACACGGGACAGCCCCTTACGGGGCTGCAGACCCTTAGAGGGTGCCCCCCACCCCAAAAGCATGATGGCACCCTTGCCCCGCACCCCGTGGGATAAGGGGCTGGGTGCCCACCTGTAAGCATGGAGCCCACCCGGCCCTGCACCCCAAAACCATGATGCTCACCCTGCCCTGCACCCCAAAACCATGATGCTCACCCTCCCCTGCACCCCAATTCCGTGATGCTCACCCTCCTCTACACCCCAAAACCATGATGCTCACCCTGCCCCGCACCCCATAGGAAAGGGGCTGGGTGCCCACCCCATAAACATGGAGCCCACCCGGCCCGGCACCCCAAAACCGTGATGCTCACCCTGCCCTGCACCCCAAAACCATGATGCTCACCCTGCCCTGTACCCCAAAACCATGATGCCCACCCTGCCCGGCACCCCATAGAAAAGGGGCTGGGTGCCCACCCCATAAGCATGGAGCCCACCCTGCCCCGCACCCCAAAACCACGATGCCCACCCTGCCCCCCACCCCATAGAAAAGGGGCCGGGTGCCCACCCCATAAGCATGGAGCCCACCCTGCCCTGCACCCCAAAACCGTGATGCTCACCCTCCCCTGCACCCCAAAACCACAATGCTCACCCTGCCTGGCACCCCATGGGATAAGGGGCTGGGTGCCCACCCCGTAAGCATGGATCCCACCCTTCCCCGCACCCCAAAACCGAGATGCTCACCCTCCTCTACACCCCAAAACCGTGATGCCCATAGTGTCCCAAATCCCAAAACCTCACTGCCCACCCTTCCCCGCACCCCACGTGCATAGGGCTGGCTGCTCACCCCAAAACCACGCCGCCTCCCCTTCCCCGCACCCCAAACCCATGCCGCCCACCCCCTTCCCCGCACCCCACATGCATGGGGCTGGGTGCGCACCCCACGGACATGGAGCCCACCCTTCCCTCCACCCCAAAACCACGCCGCCCACCCTTCCCCACACCCCAAAACCACACTACCCCCCTTCCCCGCACCCCAACCCCACGCCTCCTGCCCTTCCCCGCACCCCAACCCCACGCCGCCCGCCCTTCCCCGCACCCCAAAACCCACTCTGCCCCCGCGCCCGCCCCCCCCTCGGGGATGCTGCCCCCCCCCCCCCCGGGGTTTGGGGGCTCACAGAAGTCGCTGTGCCGCCGCTGCCGGTGGTAGGTGGTGGCCCCGCGCTGGCTCTTGCCGTGCGCCGCCTTGCCGGAGCCGTTGGCCGCCTCGCTGGGTGCCCGCACCCGGGCCAGGGAGAGGCTGCTGCCCGTGCGCGACTCGCCCGCCTCCACCTACGGGTGCCACCCGGGTCACCCTCGGGGGACAAGGGGACAGCGGGGTGGTGCCCCCCCCACCCCACCCCACCCCATCCCACCCCAAAGCCCGGCACCCTCACCTCGTTCTTCCTGCCCAGCAGGAGGTAGGTGGCCGTCACCTCGTTGTATTTCTGGTTGCTCAGGGATTCCTTGATCTCCTCCCGCGTGTAGCCCATGCCCACCATCACCTCTGCGGGACGAGGGGATGATGGGGGGGGGGGGGGGAAGGTCCTGGTGGCCCCCCCAGGGGGGTCCTGCCCCGCGGGGCGGGCGGCGGCGCGCCCTCACCGATGCGCTTGGTGTCCCCGAAGTCCTCCTCGGGTTCCTTGTAGGGCTTGAGCTCGTCGCCCTCGTAGCCGATGTTGATCCACTTGTCCTTCATGATTTGCTGGGGCGGGGGGGGACATTTAATTGGGGGGGCGGGTAAAGTGACATCAGCTGCCTCCCCCCCCCCCCCGGTGATCTGTTGGTCCTTGGGGTGCCCGCACCCTCACCACCGAGCCCTAGGGGTGCCCCCCACCGTGGGCACGAAGCCCCAGGGGTGCCCCCCCCCCCGATCTGTTTGTCCTTGGGGTGCCCCCACCCTGGTCCTTGAGCCCCAGCGGTGCCCCCACCCTCACCACCGAGCCATGGGGGTGCCCCCCACCATGGGCACGAAGCCCCATGGGTGCCCCCCCCCCTGATCTGTTTGTCCTTGGGGTGCCCCCACCCCGGTCCTTGAGCCCCAGGGGTGCCCCCACCCTCACCACCGAGCCATGGGGGTGCCCCCACCACGGGCACGAAGCCCTAGGGGTGCCCCCACCCTGCTCCCTGAGCCCCAGGGGTGCCCCCCCCCACCCCGATCTCCCAGATCCGTTTGCCCCACCCCCAGTTGGCTCTTCCAAGACAGGCCCATAATTACCCCGCTCACCCCCCGGAGAGTTCATTAAGCTCATTAAGAGCCCCCAGGGAGGGGGGAGGCAGCCCACGGACCCCCAAAGGCCCCCAGTTGCCCCCAGGGCCCCCTATTTACCCTCCCAGTTGCCCCCAGGACCCCTTACCTCAGCCCCAATTGCCCCCAGGCCCCCAGGGCCCCCTATTCACCCGCCCAGTTGCCCCCAGGACCCCTTATCTCAGCCCTAGTTGCCCCCAGGACCCCCTATTTACCCTCCCAGTTGCTCCCAGGACCCCTTACCTGATCCCCAGTTGCCCCCAGGGCCCCCCAGAGCCCCCTGTTTACCCTCCCAGTTGCCCCCAGGACCCCTTACCTCAGCCCCAATTGCCCCCAGGGCCCCCCAGCTCCCCCAGGACCCCCTATTTACCCTCCCAGTTGCCCCCAGGACCCCTTATCTCAGCCCTAATTGCCCCCAGGACCCCTATTTGCCCTCCCAGTTGCCCCCAGGACCCCTTACCTCAGCCCCAATTGCCCCCGGGGCCCCCCAGCTCCCCCAGGGCTCCCTATTTACCCCCCCCCCCCCGGCCCCCCGCTCACCTCGAGGGTGCAGCGCTTGGCCGGGTTCAGCACCAGGAAGCGGCGCAGGATGTTCTCGCAGTCGGTGGACATGTAGAAGGGCACCCGGTACTTGCCCCGCAGCACCCGCTCACGGAGCTCCTGGGGCGAGGTGTTGGGGGGGGGGCACAGGTCGGGGGGGGGGACGGACACCGTCACCCCACCCCCGGAGGGGTTTGGGACGGGTGCTGTGCCCTACTGGGCATGGGGATGGGGATGGGCGGTGTCCCCAAACTGGGCACGGCATGGGCTTAGGGACTGTCCCCAACTAGGTGGTGGACGGGGACCACGGGGGACACGGGGGACACGGGGGCTGTCCTCATGCATGGCACAGGGACACAGGAACGGGACACGGGACACAGGGACGGGAACAAGACCCAGGGATAGGGCACGGGGATGGGGACCGTCCCCACGGCGCTGGGACACAGGGACGGGACACGGGATGGGGAACGGGACACGGGGACGGGACACGGGGACGGGGGCTGTCCCCATGGCACAGGGACACGGGGACGAGACATAGGATGGGGAACGGGACACGGGGACGGGGACACAGGGATGGGGACATGGGGACGGGGACACGGGGACGGGGGCTGTCCCCATGGCACAGGGACACGGGGACCAGACTTAGGATAGGGGACGGGACACGGGGACGAGATGGGACACGGGGACGGGGGCTGTCCCCATGGCACAGGGACACGGGGACCAGACTTAGGATAGGGGATGGGACACGGGGACGGGACACGGGGACGGGACACGGGGACGAGATGGGACACGGGGACGGGGGCTGTCCCCATGGCACAGGGACACGGGGACCAGACTTAGGATAGGGGATGGGACACGGGGACGGGACACGGGGACGGGATGGGACACGGGGACGGGGGCTGTCCCCATGGCACAGGGACACGGGGAGGGGACACGGGATGAGGGACGGGACACGGGGACGGGGACACGGGGACGCAGGAACAGGCCGGGAGGCACGCGGGCACCGTCCCCAAGGCCCCGCAGAAGGACGCACCCCGCCGCTGGGGTCCACGGGGCCGGGTGGGGGGTCCCGGGGGAGGCGGGGGGGGGGGGGGCACCCACCTTGAGGTTGTGCCCGTCGAAGGGCAGGGAGCCGCTGACCAGGGTGTAGAGGATGACGCCCAGGCTCCAGATGTCGACCTCGGGGCCGTCGTACTTCTTGCCCTGGAAGAGCTCGGGGGCGGCGTAGGGGGGGGACCCGCAGAAGGTGTCGAGCTTGGAGCCCAGGCGGAACTCGTTGCTGAAGCCGAAGTCGGCGATCTTGATGTTGGCGTCGGCGTCCAGCAGCAGGTTCTCCGCCTGGGGACAGCGGGGACACTGGGGACACTGGGGACCTTGGGGAGGGGGCATGGGGACAGCAAGGACAGTGGGGACACTGGGAACAGGGGATGGGGACAGCGGGAGGGGGCGTGGGGACACTGGGGACACTGGGGACGGGGGGACATTGGGGATGGGGGGCACGGGGACACTGGGGACAGGGAGCGCAGCGGCACCGGGGACATTGGGGAGGGGGTGCAGGGACATTGGGGACATGGGGAAGGGACGGGGGGCATGGGGAGGGGCCTTGGGGACAGCGGGGACATGGGGAGGGGGCACGGGGACAGCGGGGACATGGGGAGGGGCGTGGGGACAGCGGGGAGGGGGCTCCCACCTTGAGGTCGCGGTGGACGATGTTCTTCTGGTGGCAGTAGTGCACGGCCGAGACGATCTGGGGACAAAACGGGGACAGAAGCGGTCACCGGGGGGTGGCACCGGGCCGTCCCCCCCCCCTCGCTGCCACCCGCCCCTCGCTCCGTGTCCCCCCCCCCCCCCCAAATCGATGGCACCGGTGGGTGGCCCCAGCGAGGAATTGCTGCTGGCTATGGGTGGCCACCACGTGCCACCCTCGTTGGTGTCCCCAAACCGGTGTCACCATGGTGTCACCTCCCCAGCGGTGTCCCCAGCCCGGTGCCACCCCCCAGCGGTGTCCCCAGCCTGGTGCCACCTCCCCAGGCGTCCCCAGCTTGGTGCCACCACAGTGCCACCTCCCCAGTGGTGTCCCCAGCCCGGTGCCACCTCCCCGGTGGTGTCCCCAGCCCCATGCCACCATGGTGCCACCTCCTCAGCAGTGTCCCCAGCATGGTGCCACCTCCCCAGTAGTGTCCCCAGCCCCATGCCACCACAGCACCACCTCCCTGGTGGTGTCCCCAGCCTGGTGCCACCTCCCTAGCAGTGTCCCCAGCCCAGTGCCACCTCCCCAGCAATGTCCCCAGCCCCATGCCACCACGGTGCC
>NC_139757.1:106737-132238 GCF_964211835.1 Anser anser
ACGCGCAGATGACGCCTGGGCAGGGAGCGGCCGCGTCAGGCCGGGACCCCCCGGCCTGTCCCCCCCTGTCCCCATGTCCCCCCCCGTCCCCATAACGTGCCCCCCCCCCTCCCGCCCCGTACCCCCAAACCGCCGTCCCCACGTCCCCATCCCCTGTGGTGTGTCCCAAACTCCTGTCCCCGGTTCCGGGCCGTTCCCCCCGCTCCACGCCACGCGCGCGGTGCCCCCACCTCTGTGTCCCCTCCCCTGGCCCCGTGCCCCTGTCCCCATCTCCTGTCCCTGTCCCCATCTCCATGCCCATCCCCGTGTCCCCATCCCCGTGTCCCCATCCCTATCCCATGTCCCCATCCCCATGTCCCCATATCCCACCCCCATGTCCCCATCCCCATGTCCCCATCCCCGTGTCCCCATCCCTCTGTCCGTTCTCATCCCTGTCCCCCTCCCCGTGTCCCTGTCCCCATGTCCCCATCCCCGTGTCCCCATCCCCGTGTCATTCCCGTGTCCCTGTCCCCATCCCCATGTCCCCATCCCTATCCCCATGTCCCCATCCCATGTCCCCACCCCTACGCCCCCTTCCCCATCCCCGTGTCCCCATCCCCGTGTCCCCATGTCCCCATCCCTGTCCCCATGTCCCCATCCCATGTCCCCACCCCATCCCCATCCCCATCCCCGTGTCCCCGTCCCTGTCCCCATGTCCCCATCCCCATGTCCCCATCCCCATGTCCCCATCCCCGTGTCCCCACCTCTACGCCCCATCCCCGTCCTCATGTCCCCATCCTGTCCCCATCCCATATCCCACCCCCATGTCCCCATCCCCGTGTCCTCATCCCCGTGTCCCCATGTCCCCATCCCTGTGTCCCTGTCCCCATCCCCATGTCCCCATCCCCATGTCCCCACCTCTACGCCCCATCCCCATCCTCATGTCCCCATCCTGTCCCCATCCCATATCCCATCCCCATGTCCCCATGTCCCCGTCCCCGTGTCCCCGTCCCTGTGTCCCCATCCCATGTCCCCACCCCATGTCCCCGTGTCCCCACCCCGTGTCCCCGTGTCCCCGTGCCGTACCCACTCCGAGCAGCGTCAGCCCGTTGAAGACGGCCCCCACGTAGGTGAGCAGGTAGAAGAGGAAGGCGAACTGCGCCCGGAGCCCGCTGTCACCGCCGCTGTCCCCGCCGCTGTCTCCCCACCCCACAGCACCCTACAGCGCCCGCCGCTGTCCCCCTCCCCACGCCCACAGCCCCCTTGTGCCACAGGGTCCCGCGTCCCCCCATGTCCCCCCATGTCCCCCCATGTCCCCCCATGTCCCCCCATGTCCCCAGCGTCCCCCCATGTCCCCAGCGTCCCCCCCATGTCCCCAGCGTCCCCCCGTGACCCCAATGTCCTTTGATGTCCCCCAGGACCCTGATGTCCCTCGATGTCTCCCCACGGTCCCGTGACCCCGTGCCCCCAGTGCCCCCCACAACCCCGTAACACCCCATGTCCCCAGTGGCCCCCGATGTCCCCTGATGTCCCCCATGACCCCAATGTTCCCCCATGGCCTCAGAGCCGCCCCCAGGCCCCTGATCTCCCCCCCCTGTCCCCCATGACCCCGACGTCCCCTATAACCCTGATGTTCCCCCATGAACCCAATGTTCCCCCATGACCCCAGTGTTCCCCATGACCCCGATGTCCCCTCCTTTCCCCCGTGACCCCAATGTCCCCTATAACCCCAATGTTCCCCCATGACCCCAGAGCCCCCATGTCCCTGATGCCCCCTCCTCTCCCCCATAACCCCAATGTCCCCCTGTATCCCTGCTGCCCCCCATGACCCCGATGTCCCTTCCTCAACCCGTGGCCCCGATGTCCCCTCCTGTCCCCCATGACCCCAATGTCCCCTATAACCCCAATATTTCCCTATAACCCTGATGTCCCCCCCTATCACCGCTGCCCCCCGTGACCCCGATGTCCCTTCCTCAACCCGTGGCCCCGATGTCCCCTCCTGTCCCCCATAACCCCAATGTACCCCATATCCCTGATGCCCCCCGTGACCCCGATGTCCCCTCCTGTCCCCCATGGCCCCAATGTTCCCCCATGACCCCAATGTCCCCCCATATCCCTGCTGCTCCCCGTGACCCTGATGTCCCCTCCTGTCCCCCATGGCCCCAACGTCACCTATAACCCTGATGTCCCCCCCATCCCGGCTGCCCCCCATGACCCCGATGTCCCCTCCTGTCCCCCATGGCCCAATGTTCCCCCATGACCCCAATGTCACCTATAACCCCAGTGTCCCCCCATATCCCCGCTGCCCCCCGTGACCCCGATATCCCTTCCTCAACCCGTGGCCCCGATGTCCCCTCCTGTCCCCCATGACCCCAATGTCCCCTATAACCCCAATATTCCCCTACAACCCCAATATTCCCCTAGAACCCCAATATTCCCCTACAACCCCAATGTCCCCCCTATCCCCGCTGCCCACCGCGACCCCGATGTCCCCCGGCGTGTCCCCCCCCCCCCCCCTGCCGGGGTGACCGTCACCTTGAGGGACTCGGGGAGGCTGTGGACGAGGAAGAGGCGGGTGAGGGTGCGGGCGGCGGCGGCGAGGTGACGGCCCAGGCGCCGGGCCCAGCGCTGCTGCTGCTCGGGGCTCAGCCCCACGGCGTCCGGCTGCGCCCTGCGTGGGGACAAGGACGGCCTGGGCCACCCGGGGGGCAGGGAGTGGGGACAGCAGGGCCACCCAAGGGCGCGGGGATCCCGGGGGCCAGCCAGTGGTACGGGGATGGGGACGGGAGGGGACACCCAGTGCCATGGGGATGGGGACAGGAGGGGACACCCAGTGCCATGGGGACGGAGATCCCAGGGGACACCCAATGCCATGGGGACAGGGACAGGAGGGGACACCCCATGTCATGGGGATGGGGACAGGAGGGGACACCCAGTGCCACGGGGATGGGGACGGGAGGGGACACCCAGTGCCATGGGGATGGGGACGGGAGGGGACACCCAGTGTGATGGGGATGGGGACAGGAGGGGACACCCAATGCCACGGGGATGGGGACGGGAGGGGACACCCAATGCCATGGGGATGGGGACGGGAGGGGACACCCAATGCCATGGGGACGGGGACAGGAGGGACACCCAGTGCCATGGGGACGGAGATCCCAGGGGACACCCAATGCCATGGGGACAGGGACAGGAGGGGACACCCAATGCCATGGGGACGGAGATCCCAGGGGACACCCCGTGCCAGGGGGATGGGGACGGGAGGGGACACCCTATGTCATGGGGACAGAGATCCCAGGGGACACCCAGTGCCATGGGGACGGGGATCCCAGGGGACGCCCCAAACCACGGGGACGGGGTTCCCAGGGGACACCCCAAACTACGGGGACAGGGATCCCAGGGGACACCCCAAACCACAGGGATGGGGATCCCAAGGGACACCCTGCTCCCTGGGGACGGGGATCCCAGGGGACACCCCTAACTACGGGGACAGGGATCCCAGGGGACACCCCAAACCACAGGGATGGGGATCCTAAGGGACACCCCCAAACTACGGGGATGGGGATCCCA
Organism: Anser anser; assembly: GCF_964211835.1. Taxonomy (NCBI): domain Eukaryota; kingdom Metazoa; phylum Chordata; class Aves; order Anseriformes; family Anatidae; genus Anser; species Anser anser. The sequence goes on from NC_139757.1 coordinate 110,287, forward strand.
AGGGACACCCTGCTCCCTGGGGACGGGGATCCCAGGGGACACCCCAAACTACGGGGATGGGGATCCCAGGGGACACCCCAATGCCATGGAGATGGGGACAGGAGGGGACACCCAATGCCCTGGGGACAGCGACAAGAGGGAGACCCTGCACCTTGGGGACGGGGATCCCAAGGGACACCCCAAACTATGGGGATGGGGATCCCAAGGGACACCCTGCTCCCTGGGGACGGGGATCCCAGGGGACACCCCAAACTACGGGGACAGGGATCCCAGGGGACACCCCAAACCACAGGGATGGGGATCCCAGGGGACACCCCAAACCACAGGGATGGGGATCCCAAGGGACACCCTGCTCCCTGGGGACGGGGATCCCAGGGGACACCCCAAACTACGGGGACAGGGATCCCAAGGGACACCCCAAACTACGGGGACGGGGATCCCAAGGGACACCCCAAACTACGGGGATGGGGATCCCAGGGGACACCCCAATGCCATGGAGATGGGGACAGGAGGGGACACCCAATGCCCTGGGGACAGCGACAAGAGGGAGACCCTGCACCTTGGGGACGGGGATCCCAAGGGACACCCCATCCTATGGGGAAGGGGATCCCAGGGGACACCCCAAACCACGGGGACGGGGATCCCAAGGGACACCCCAGACTATGGGAACGGGGATCCCAAGGGACACCCCGCTCCCTGGGGACGGGGACACCCCGGAGGATCCGGCGGGGGGGTGGGGGGGGTGGGTGTCACTCACCGGCAGGGCTGCTCGGGGGGGCTGCGGCGCAGCGCCCGCAGGGCGGCCTGGTGCAGGCGCAGGGGCAGGGTGACCCCCAGCACCGCCAGCGCCCCGTAGGCGCCCACGCTGACGGCGCTGAAGCGCGCCAGGCACCCCAGGGTGCCCAGCGTCCCCACCAGCGCCAGCGCCGAGCGCCCCGGGGCGCGCCAGTACAGCAGCTCCCAGACTGTGGGGACACCGGCGTGGGTGCCAGGGCCTCCCAGGGCCTCCCAGTGCCTCCCAGTAGCCCCTCCAGGTCACCCCAGTGCCCTGCTACAGGTCCCAATGCCCCCTCCAGTACTCCCAGTATCCCCCTCAAGGCTCCCAGTGGCCCCCAGTAGCCCCCCCAGGTCACCCCAGTGTCCCAGTGCCTCCCAGTAGCCCCGCCAGGTCACCCCAGTGCCCTGCTACAGGTCCCAGTGCCCCCTCCAGTACTCCCAGTATCCCTGTCAAGGCTCCCAGTGGCCCCCAGTAGCCTCCCCAGGTCACCCCAGTGTCCCAGTGCCTCCCAGTAGCCCCTCCAGGTCACCCCAGTGTCCCTGGAGTCTCCCCAGTAGCCCCTCCAGGTCACCCCAGTGCCCTGCTACAGGTCCCAGTGCCCTGTCCAGTACTCCCAGTATCCCCGTCAAGGCTCCCAGTGGCCCCCAGTAGCCCCGCTGGGTCACCCCAGTGCCCTGCTACAGGTCCCAGTGCCCCCTCCAGTACTCCCAGTATCCCCGTCAAGGCTCCCAGTGGCCCCCAGTAGCCCCTCCAGGTCATACCAGGGCCCCTCTAATGGTCCCAGTGTCCACCCAGTGCTTCCAGGTCCTCCCAGTATCCCCTCCAGGGAACCCCAGTACCCCTCTAGAGCTCCCAATGCCTCCTCCAGTGCTCCCAGTATCCTTCAAATGCTTCCAGTACCCCCCAGCATCCCCTCCAGGTCACCCCAGTACTCCCAGTGTCCACCCAGTATCCCCTCCAGGTCACCCCAGTGCACCTCTAACAGTCCCAGTGTCTCCCCAGTGCTCCCAGCACTCCCCATTAGCCCCTCCAGGTCACCCCAGTGCCCATCTAGAGGTCCCAGTGCCCCCTCCAGTGCTCCCAGTATCTTGCAAATGCTGACAGTGCCCCCCAGTATCCCCTCCAGATCACCCCAGTGCCCCCAGAGTGCTCCCAGTGCCCCCCAGTAACCCCCAATGCCCCCCAGTAACCCCCATAGACCCCTCCCAGTGCTCCCCATGTTCTCCCCCTTCCCAGACTCCTTTCAAGAGCCCCCAAGTGCTCCCAGTATCCCCTCCGGAGCCTCCCAGTCCCTCCCAGTTCCTCCCAGTGCCCCCACCCAGTCCCCTCCCCACACCCCCAGTTCCTCCCAGTGCCCCCCTCAACGTCCCCGGCCGCCCCCCCCCACACCCTCTCCCAGCGCTCCCAGTCTCCCCCCAGTCCATCCCAGTGCTCCCAGTCCCCTCCCAGTCCATCCCAGTGCTCCCAGTCCCCTCTTCCCAGCATAGGGGGGGGGGTCCCACAACGCCGGGGGGGTCCCACAAGGCTGGGGGGGGGCACCCCCCACACCCACCTTGCCCCTCCATGGCGCCTCGGGTGCTGTGTGCGGGGGGGGGGCCGCCCCCCCCCCCCTATTTTTAGCCACCAATCTCGCCCCACCCTGCAACCGGATTCCTACCCCCCCCCCCCCGGTGCCCCCCCCCCCACCCCCCCCCCCGAAACCACGTCCCGGGGCCCTGATTGGCCGCTCACCCACGACGTCAGCTCCTGTCGGGCTCGGCGATTGGTCGGGGGGCGTCGGGGGCCGCTCGGGGATTTGGGGGGGGGCCGGGGGGGGCTCCGCGCGGGGGGGTCGAGGGGCGCCCCCTGCAGGCGGGGGGGGGAGAGCGGGCGGCAGGGGGGGCCCCGCAGGCGCTGCTGTGGGAGGGGCGGGGAGAAGCTGGGAGGGGGGGGGCTGGGGGGGGGGGGGGGGCACAAGCAGTGCCCTGAGACCCCCCCCCCCAAAACCCCCAGTAACCAGACCCCTCTGCCCCCCCCCCTCCAGCACCCTAAGCCCCCCCCAGGGTTTCCTGGTCACCCCCCCATCACCTGCCCCCCCCCCCCCCCCGACACCCTCTGCCCATCACCCTGCCCCCCCCCCCCCGGGGGTCCCCTTCCATCACCCCCCCCCCCCATCACTTTGCCCCCCCCCCCCGTGTCCCCCCATACCCAGGCTCGGTGGGGGCTCCCTGGGCACGGGGTCTGCCAGCACCGGAGGGGCCCCCCCCGGCCCCCCTTGCCCCCCGGGGCACTTCGTGGGGGGGGCGCGGGCAGAAGCGCGGGGGTCCGGCCCCCGGGGGGGGGGAACGAAGCCCGGGTTCAGGCGGGGGGGGCGGCCCCGGCGGGGGTCGCGACGACCCCGGGGAGCCGGCTCGCCGGGGGGGCCCCCCCCCGAGAAGGCGATGTAGGAGAAAGTGAGTTCCCGGGGGGGGCCCCGGCCCCCCCCCGCCACCTCCGCATCTTCATCCTCCTCCTCCTCCTCGGGGGGCTCCGGTGCCGCCTGCAGCTCGGGGAAGTCCGGCTCCTCGGGGTTGCCTTTTTTTTGGGGGGGGGGGGGGGGCAATGAGGACGGGGGGGGGGGTCAGGGGGTTGCTCCCCCCCCCCCCAGTCACCCTAATTTGGGGGGGGGGGGCTTGGCCCCACTCACCCTCCGTGGAGTCCGGCGTGGTGGAGGCCGTGGATGGAGCCTCTTCTGGGGGGGGGGGGCATCAGAGGGGCACATGGGGGGGCTTGGGGTCACTCTACAAGGCCTGCCCCCCCCCCAGTGGCAGGAGCCCCCCAAACCTGACCCCCCCCCTTACCCCCATTCCCACTGCGTCCCCGTGGCTTCATCCCGGGTGCCCCCCCCCCGGACACTCCCCGTACCCCACCCTGCCCTCCGGTGCCCCCGGGACTCCCGGTGCCTCCACCCCCGGCGACCCCATCCCCTAATTCCCCTCCTGGTGCCCCCCCCCGGGTCCCCATCCCCGGTGCCCCCCATCCCCTGCACCCCCTCCCGGTGCCTCCCAGCCCCGGTCCCTCCCGGTTCCCCGTCCCCGGTGCCTCCATCCCGTGCATCCCCACCCGGTGCCCCCCCCCCTCCCGGTTCCCAATCCCCGGTCCCCCCCCCCCCATCACCTCCCGGTTCCCCCATCCCCTACATCCCCTCCCGGTACCCCCCATCCCCACCCTCTTTCCCCATCCCCGGTCCCCCCCATCTCCGGTGTCCCCCATCGGTCCCCACCCGGTGCCTCCCCTCCCGGTTCCCCATCCCCGCCCGGTCCCTCCCGGTTCCCCATCCCCGGTTCCCCCATCCCCGGTAACCCCCATCCCCTCCATCCCCACCCGGTTCCCCCATCCCCGGTATCCCCCCCCCATCCCCGCCCGGTCCCTCCCGGTTCCCCATCCCCGGTTCCCCATCCCCGGTACCCCCATCCCCGGTACCCCCCCCCCCATCCCCTCCCGGTCCCTCCCGGTTCCCCATCCCCGGTTCCCCATCCCCGGTACCCCCCATCCCCTCCATCCCCACCCGGTTCCCCATCCCCGGTACCCCCCCCCCCATCACCACCCGGTCCCTCCTGCTTCCTCATCCCCGGTATCCCCCATCCCCTCCCGGTTCCCCATCCCCGGTACCCCCCCCCGATCCCCTCCCGGTGCCCCCCATCCCCTCCATCCCCTCCCGGTTCCCCATCCCCGGTACCCCCCCCCCCCCCCATCCCCTCCCGGTACCCCCCCCCCACCCTCCCCATCCCCTCCCGGTAACCCCCCCCCCCACCTCCCCATCCCCTCCCGGTGCCCCCGCCCCGCCCGGTGCCGGTTCGTACTGCAGTGGGCGAAGCCCAGGACCTGCCCCATGGCGGAGGCCCCGGCATCAGGCTCCCGGTTGCCCCCGGCCCCGCTTCCCCCCGGCCGGCCCCGCCGCGCATCACGGCGGCGCCATGGCGGGGCCCGCGGCGGCGGCGGACAAAGGGCGGCGGCGGCGGCGGCGGGGGGGGGGGGGAGGGGAGGGGGGGGGGGGGGCGGGGCAGGGGCGGGGCCGCGCCGGGAACCGGGGAGCGGAGCCCCCCCAGCACCCTCCCGGTGTCCCCCGGTAATGACCGGAGACGCCCAGTTCCCTCCCAGTGCCCCCCCAGTGCTGAGCTGAGTGCCCCCCAGTTCCCTCCCAGTGCCCCGCAGTAATGCCTGGAGACCCCCAGTTCCCTCCCAGTGCCCCCCAGTATCGCTCAGAGCCCCCCCAGCACCCTCCCGGTGTCCCCCGGTAATGACCGGAGACGCCCAGTTCCCTCCCAGTGCCCCCCCAGTGCTGAGCTGAGTGCCCCCCAGTTCCCTCCCAGTGCCCCGCAGTAATGCCTGGAGACCCCCAGTTCCCTCCCAGTGCCCCCCAGTATCGCTCAGAGCCCCCCCAGCACCCTCCCGGTGTCCCCCGGTAATGACCGGAGACGCCCAGTTCCCTCCCAGTGCCCCCCAGTGCTGAGCTGAGTGCCCCCCAGTTCCCTCCCAGTGCCCCGCAGTAATGCCTGGAGACCCCCAGTTCCCTCCCAGTGCCCCCCAGTATCGCTCAGAGCCCCCCCAGCACCCTCCCGGTGTCCCCCGGTAATGACCGGAGACGCCCAGTTCCCTCCCAGTGCCCCCCAGTGCTGAGCTGAGTGCCCCCCAGTTCCCTCCCAGTGCCCCGCAGTAATGCCTGGAGACCCCCAGTTCCCTCCCAGTGCCCCCCAGTATCGCTCAGAGCCCCCCCAGCACCCTCCCGGTGTCCCCCGGTAATGCCTGGAGACCCCCAGTTCCCTCCCAGTGCCCCCCCAGTGCTGAGCTGAGTGCCCCCCAGTTCCCTCCCAGTGCCCCGCAGTAATGCCTGGAGACCCCCAGTTCCCTCCCAGTGCCCCCCAGTATTGCTCAGAGTCCCCCCATTTCCCTCCCAGTGCCCCCCGGTAATGCCTGGAGACCCCCAGTTCCCTCCCAGTGCCCCCCAGTAATGCCTGGAGACCCCCATTTCCCTCCCAGTGCCCCCCGGTAATGCCTGGAGACCCCCATTTCCCTCCCAGTGCCCCCCGGTAATGCCTGGAGACCCCCAGTTCCCTCCCAGTGCCCCCCAGTATTGCTCAGAGCCCCCCCAGTTCCGTCCCAGTGCCCCCCGGTAATGCCTGGAGACCCCCAGTTCCCTCCCAGTGCCCCCCAGTATTGCTCAGAGCCCCACTACCACCCTCCCAGTGCCCCCCGGTAATGCCTGGAGACCCCCAGTTCCCTCCCAGTGCCCCCCAGTATTGCTCAGAGCCCCCCCAGCACCCTCCCAGTGCCCCCCGGTAATGCCTGGAGACCCCCAGTTCCCTCCCAGTGCCCCCCAGTATTGCTCAGAGCCCCCCCAGCACCCTCTCAGTGCCCCCCGGTAATGCCTGGAGACCCCCAGTTGCCTCCCAGTGCCCCCCAGTATTGCTCAGAGCCCCCCCAGCGCCCTCCCAGTGCCCCCCGGTAATGCCTGGAGACCCCCAGTTCCCTCCCAGTGCCCCCCAGTATCGCTCAGAGCCCCCCCAGCACCCTCCCAGTACCCCCCGGTAATGCCTGGAGACCCCCAGTTCCCTCCCAGTGCCCCCCAGTATCGCTCAGAGCCCCCCCAGCACCTTCCCAGTGCCCCCCCATAATGCCTGGAGACCCCCAGTTCCCTCCCAGTGCCCCCCAGTATTGCTCAGAGCCCCCCCATTTCCCTCCCAGTGCCCCCCGGTAATACCTGGAGACCCCCAGTTCCCTCCCAGTGCCCCCCAGTAATGCCTGGAGACCCCCAGTTCCCTCCCAGTGCCCCCCAGTATTGCTCAGAGCCCCCCCAGCACCCTCCCAGTGCCCCCCCAGTAATGCCTGGAGACCCCCAGTTCCCTCCCAGTTCCCCCCAGTATTGCTCAGAGCCCCACTACCACCCTCCCGGTGCCCCCCGGTAATGTCTGGAGACCCCCAGTTCCCTCCCAGTGCCCCCCAGTATTGCTCAGTCCCCCCATTTCCCTCCCAGTGCCCCCCGGTAATGCCTGGAGACCCCCAGTTTCCTCCCAGTGCCCCCCGGGTAATGCCTGGAGACCCCCAGTTCCCTCCCAGTGCCCCCCACTATTGCTCAGAGCCCCCCTAGCACCCTCCCAGTGCCCCCTGGTAATGCCTGGAGACCCCCAGTTCCCCCCAGTATTGCTCAGAGCCCCCCCAGCACCCTCCCAGTGTCTGCCGGTAATGCCTGGAGACCCCCAGTTCCCTCCCAGTGCCCCCCAGTATTGCTCAGAGCCCCCCCAGCACCCTCCCAGTGTCTGCCGGTAATGTCTGGAGACCCCCAGTTCCCTCCCAGTGCCCCCCAGTATTGCTCAGAGCCCCCCAGCACCCTCCCAGTGTCCCCTGGTAATGCCTAGAGACCCCCAGCACCCTCCCAGTGCTGCCTATAGTACCCCAATACCCTCCCAGTTCCACTCTTTGCTGCCAGAGCCCCCCCCCAGTACCCCTCCAGTGTCCCTCAGTGCTGTGTAGAGGTCACCAGTACCCTCCCAGTGTCTCCCAGTAATGCCCAGAGCCCCCCAGTACTCTTTCAGTGACCCCCCAGTGGTGCCTGGAGACCCCCAGTACCTTCCCAGTGCTTCCCTGAGCCACCAGTACCCACCTAGAAGTAGCTAGAGCCCCCCAGTATTCTCCCAGTGCCTCCCAGTACTGCACAGAGCCCCTCAATAACATCCCAGTGCCCCACATTGCTGTCTAGAGCCCCTCAGTATTCTCCCAGTGCCTGCCAGTAATGCCTAGAGGAGGTCTCTGGGCATTACTGGGTGGCATTGGGAGAGCGCTGGGGACCTCTGAGCAACACCGGGGGGTGCCGGAAGAGCGCTGAAGGTCCACAGGCGTTACTGGGGGGGTGCTGGGGGGGCTCTAAGCAATACTGGGGGGAACTGGGAGGGAACTGGGGACGCTCAGGACAGCGCTGGGGTCACTGGGAGGGAACTGGGGGGGGTCTCCAGGCGTTCCTGTAGGCGCGCGAATCTGCCTTGACTTCAGTAAGGCTTTTGACACCGTTTCCCACAGCATTCCCCTCGAGAAGTGGCTTGGACTGGCGTACGCTTCGTTGGGTTAAAAACCGGCTGGATGGCCGGGCCCAAAGAGTCGTGGCGAACGGAGCCAAACCCAGTTGGAGGCCGGTCACTGGTGGAGTCCCCCAGGGCTCAGGGCTGGGGGCCGGTCCTCTTTAATATCTTTATCGATGACCTGGACGAGGGGATCGAGTGCACCCTCGGTAAGTTTGCAGGTGACACCAAGTTAGGTGCGTGTGTCGGTCTGCTCGAGGGCAGGAGGTCTGCAGGAGAATCTGGATGGGCCGGGCCGATGGGCTGAGGTCAACGGCGTGAAGTTCAACAAGGCCAAGTGCCGGGGCCTGCACCTGGGGCGCAACAACCCCAAGCAGTGCTACAGGCTGGGAGATGGGTGGTTGGAAAGCTGCCTGGCCGAGAAGGACCTGGGAGTGCTGGTTGATAGGCGGCTGGATATGAGCCAGCGGCGTGCCCAGGTGGCCAAGAAGGCCAACAGCATCCTGGCTTGTATAAGCAGCAGTGTGGCCAGCAGGGCTAGGGAGGTGATTGTCCCCCCTGCACTCGGCTCCGGTGAGGCCGCCCCTCGAGCGCTGCGTTCAGTTTTGGGCCCCTCGCTACAAGAAGGACGTGGAGGTGCTCGAGAGAGCCCAGAGAAGGGCGACGAAGCTGGTGAGGGGTCTGGGGAACGAGGCTTAGGAGGAGCGGCTGAGGGAGCTGGGGGTGTTCAGCCTGGAGAAGAGGAGGCTCAGGGGAGACCTCATCGCTCTCTACAGGTACCTTAAAGGAGGCTGTAGCGAGGCGGGGGTCGGTCTGTTCTCCCCCGTGCCCGGTGACAGGACGAGGGGGAATGGGCGAAAGTTGCGCCGGGGGAGGTTTGGGTTGGATGTTAGGAAGAACTTCTTTACCGAAAGGGTTGTTGGGCACTGGGACGGGCTGCCCAGGGAGGGGGTTGAGTCGCCATCCCTGGAGGGCTTTAAAAGACGTTCAGATGTAGCCCTGAGTGATAGGGTTTAGCGTAGGGCTTGTTAGTGTTAGGGCTGAGGTTGGACTGGGTGATCTTGGAGGTCTCTTCCAACCTAGACGGTTCTGTGATTCTGTGAACCCCCCCAACCCGGGCGGACCTTCGTGCGCATCGCCGTTCGTGCGTCCGTTCGTGCCAGAGCCTGTTGTATCGGGGCACCTGGGGACGGTGAGCTAGGCGAGGAGGCGCCCGCCCGCTGCCCCGAGCAGGTCCGGGCTTTCATCCTGGAGTTGCGCCAGGGGACGTTTAGGTGGGATGTGGGGAAGAATTTCTTCATGGAAAGGGTGGAACCGGATGCCCAGGGCACTGGCGGGGTCCCCAGGCCTGGGGCTATTAAAGAAACGTGTGGACTCGGTGCGAAGGGTTTGTGGTGGGCCTGGTAGTGTTAGCTGACGGCTGGACTCGAGCTGAAGGGCCTTTTCCAACCGCAGCGGTTCTGTGACTCTTTCATTGAGTAGGCACCAAGCAGTCACCAGGCCCAGGGAAAAGACGTCCTTGGTAGCCTCCAAGTTAGCTCAGCGTCACGGCACCGAGTCACTTGGAAGGAGCTGCTGGAATAATGAGACAAGAACCCGGTTCTATTAAGATATATATTGATGTTTTGAGGAGTGCTGCGTGGCTAGCAGCACCACAGCTGTCGAAATCTCCGTCCTGACGTTCTGTTACGCCTTGACGCCAGGATCATGATGGTCTGAGCTGCCAGGCATCTGACCATGGGTTCCACATCCTTCCCTGAAGACCGGAGGACTGCCAAAGAAAGAAGAGCAGAGATGAAAACCCACTCCTTGCAGAGATCCCCAGGCATCCCCTGCAGACCATGCCAGCCCCACTCGACTCTTCCCTCTCGACACTCAACCCTTTCAGCAGCACTGCCCAACTCCAGGCTGGGAGGGCATTCCCTGACATGCCGGGCTCCCCCGTCTCCTCTCCCTCCTTCCTATGCCTGCGTTGCTCCTCCGCCCCGAAGCATTTCCCTGGAGCAGGGCAAGGCATGGGGGCCTCTGCCCCTGTCCCCCCAGCCCTAGCACACACACCACTGCCCTCACTCACCGCTGATGATTTCATTCTGCTTCTCCTCGCTCTGGTCCCCGGAGTAGCGCGCAGCAAGCCCTAGACACAGAGTTCCCATCAGAGCCCCGCTCCCCAGCACGCTCCCAGCAGCGCAGCCCCTGGCCTGGCCAGCCAGGCTGTGCCCCCTCCTGCACCCCAGCAAGGTCATTGCCCGAGGGGGGCTGGAGCAAGGGCCCAGTCGGGGGGCTCTGGGGGCAACAGGGCTGCGCCTCGCTGCCAGGGCAGTGCCTGGGGCTGCCAAAGGCTGCCCAAAGAGGGACCCAGGGGCTGGGCTCACCAATGAACCTGACGGCCTCAAGTCGCAAGACGGTCTGCGAGTCCTGCAGGTAGGGCTGGCTCTGCTGCAGGTATTCTTCTACTCTGCCTCCGTCCTGCTGCAGCTGGAGAGAGAACACAAGGTCACGGGGCTTGCAGACCCTCCCCAGGGTCTCCTCCAGCATCCTGGGGGCAGGGAGGGCAGAGGGGCCTGCAGAAGAGCCCCCTGGGGCTCTGTGCTGGAAGGAAGGGAGCGAGGATGCGGCTGCAGGCAGCGGGCTCTGGCCGGGCATGTTTGCCCAGCTGGGGCTGGGGCCTGTGGGGTCGTCCTTACCAAGCACTCCCCGATCCTGCAGGTCTGTTTTGTCTGGGCCAAGTGCTTGAGTTCTTTGCGTCGCAGAAACTCTGCAGCGACGACGAGAGCTTCCCCAGAGGCCTGTGGAGCAGCAGAGGTTGGGACATGGCAGCACAGCCTTGGGAAGGAGACCCTCTGTCCCCTCCTCTTGGCAGGGCTGCGAGCCTTTCCCAGCGCGTTCCGGGAGGCTGTGGTGGGGGACAGCGTGCACGGGGTTCCATGGCCAGGGCAAGGACACGGGACAGCCGCCATCGGAGGCAGCTCACGCTGCCGGCCAGGGATCCCCCAGAGCATCCCTGTGGTGTCGGCACACCCTCGCCCACGTAACTGGTCAGCTCTGAGATCTGTACCTTTGCTACGCTCTCACTCTGGTCTCTCATCCGAAAGTAGAGTGGGAGAAGGCTGCTGTGCACTGTCCTCTTCAGTGCCCTCTTCCTTTGCCGCAGCACAGCCTCCGTCATGGCTTGGAAGAGGCAGATGGAGTGCTCCCGCACCTGGCTGGACTCCTGGCAGGGAGGAGGACAGGATGAATTTCAGCAACAGCTGCTGCCCGCCCATGGGGAGCAGGGGCATTAGCGTGGCTGACGCGAAGGGAGATCGCAGAACTGGGAGATGCTTCGGCGCTGGATCCTTCCCAGAGGAGCTGCTCAGCAGCCCTGCCGGGGCAGCTGCAAGGCCTGGTGCCCGTGAAAGGCAACGCAGTCGGTTGCCAGCACAGGCTGCCCGCCAGCCACCCCACTTTCGCCACCGGCCGCACCAGCCATGTCCAAGCAGAGCTCCCCAGCGGCTGGGCTGACGAGGAGACTGGCGAGGCCCTGCCTGAGTGCTGCCCACAGGGCCGGGCTGAAGGGCAGCCCTCATTACAGGGGGCCCAGCTGAGGGCTCGGGCTCCCGCAGCACACTTACGTGGTCAAAGAGTGGCAGGAGCTTCTCAGCCAGCTGCAGAGCCGTGCGACCGGCCTCTCTCCTCTCCACACGAGCCATCACGTTCCGCAGCACAAGCAGGGCCTTCAGCACGACGTCTGCGTTGGTGTCCTGCAGGGCCTCCAGGATGTCTGGCAGCACGACCTGAATTTTTCTTGCCTGTAGGAAAGACACAGTTTCCCTTCCGTGAAGCCGTGAGAGACCACCCTGGGCAAAGGGCTCTGGTTCCTGAGCACCAGCCTCCTGCCTTGCTTCCTGGCAGCTGGCATGGCAATCGCCTCCTGCAAGCAGTGGCCGCGGGCGCACTACAGGGATGCGGGGAGAGCAACGGGGAGGGACGGGAGGGCAGAAGAGCAAAGCCCCAGGCTGCCAACATGGCTTTGCTTGACGATGGCCCGCTCACCTTCTCAGGGCTCTCTGACACGGTGGAGAGCCCTTTGAGAACCGTCAAGCGCATCGCTGGGCTTGGGTGCTTCAGGTAACTCTGCAGGTGCACTGGGTTACCAAACTCCTCTTCCGAAACGTGATTCTGGGCCAGCATCTGCAAGAAAGAGCAGGGGGAGCCTGGCAGGGCCTGCAGGGCTCCCTGCAGCCTCTTCTTCTCCCGCCTTTGGGCAGGGATGGAGCAGCGCGAGCTGGCACCAAAGGCACCAGGCGCGGCTGGTTACGGGGGCTTGCCGGCCCTGCCGGCCCCAGGGACGATGTGTCCGTACGCCCTGGGGGAGCTGGCGGGTTGGGGGTAGATGGGGACAGGGCTGTGCCTGTGTGCCTGAAGGGCCACGCGCAGCCCTGCTGGGAGCAAGGTTTCATCTGGGAACTCACAGCCAAGCGACGGATGCAGGTGTCTTCTGTGACCGCGGTGCACCAGTTGCGCAGTGGCAAGTCTTCCAACAGCGCGTTTAAAACCTTCTCCAAGGCCTGCGGCATTGCCAGGACCACCTCCCACATGCCCAGGGCAGTGCTGCAAGCACAGAATACTCTGTCAGTGGGGCTGCCTCAGCCGCAGGGCCACGGCCCGGGCCAGCCCCGTAGGACCCAGGCTGTCCTGCAGCCCCTGTGACTTGGGGAGCGCTGGGGGCCCAGCCTGGGCAAGCAGGAAGGGTCTGAGCTGGCGTTCCCTGGGGGCAGGGGGGCTCTGGGCTGCCTTGGACAGCTGGGCTGCTGCAGCCCTGGCTGGCCCAGTGGGGCTGGAACACGTTGGTGGGATGGAGGGCTGTGCTCCTTGGGGATGCCCTGCCGTTTGCCATGGCTCTGGCAAGCAGAGAGTCTCCAGGTGCATCTCCCGACGTGGAACAAGCCCTCAAGGATGTTAAGGCCAGGACCTGTCACTTGGCGGGGAGAACTTCAGCAGCTTCTGGACGTCTTCCCTGGACATCAGGTTGGTCAGCTGGAGAAGCAGGGAGTCCAGACAGCGCCGCGCTGATGCCGTGTGGATGCTGTCCAGGTTTTTCCTGATACAATCCATGATCGTTGGCACCTGGGGGGACAAGGTGGGAATGGTGTGTTCCCCGGACTGCAGCCATTTCCACAGCTGCCACTGAAAGTTTGGCCCCTTCCATTGCTCTCTGCTGCCTTCACGTGGCTTCTGGAGCCCAAGAGACCTCGATGTGCGAGGGAGGCAAGGAGAGAGGGAGGGATGGAGGAACAACGCCTGAAAGAGCTCAAGGGCAGGGCAATGGCCACAGGCCACTTACATCTGTCAGCCAGTAGTCAGGGTCATCCAAGGCTGCATCCAGCAAGCTGCAGGCCCCCTTCTTGTCATGGATGCTGGAGTCTGGTAAAGCTTCAAGGGCTGTGAGGATGATGTCCAGCCTCTCAGAAGGGAAGAGGTATCCTCCAAACGCCTGTGGGAAGGAGGAGGGGAGGGAGGACATGCCGCACTGAGTGTCCCAAGGGTGCTGCTTAGCTGAGCAGCAAGGGCAGCTCCGGAGAGAGGGCCCTCAGGGGGAAGGAGTGAGGATGGGGCGTACGGGGACAGAGTGCTGGCCCTGCAGGTAACCAGGGCTTGCTGGTGGCCAGGAGGGCTGGAGCTGCTGCCGGGACACAGGGGAGCAGCCTTCGCATAGCCCCAGCTTCGGGACAAGAGGAACCCTCTCACCAGGGCGAGGGAGGCCGTGCCAGCCCCAGCGGTTCTGGACCCCTTTGCTCACACGAGTTGCCTGCTGATGCTACGGACAAGATTCCCAGCAAGGCCGGAGCTCATTACCTTGGCAATCTCACAGGGAGTGGAAATTTTATACGAAGGATATGTCGTATCCTTCAAATTCTTGCGCCTCTCTGCATAATTTTCCATGTCCTTTGTCAGCGAGCATTCTAAACAGGGGGAACACCGAAGAGTCAGTAGGGAAGAGCATCTTTGCCAACAAGCTTGCCAAATGGTGAAAAGCACTTTCACTAGGAATGGCTGAGGAGGGAGGCTCAGACCCCTCAGTAGGTGAGGAGAGCGGTGGGCAGGGATGTAAAGCACAGGGTGACGGCTGCTGGGAGCAAGAGGGACCTCAGGGATGATGCAGAAGGAGGAGAAGCAATGGCGCTGGGTGCCGTGGGGGTAGCAGCGTGTCACAGACCCCTTCTGCTCGGGGTCGGGATGTGCAGGAAGCTCCCTGCCATCTGCTTGCAAGACGGCAGGGAGCAAACAGTCAAGGAGAATTCTGGAGGGCGTCACCATCCCTGGTGATGCACGGCTGGCTCTGCTGTTCACTCCTCAGGGAAGATGTGGTTTGGGAAGTGGCAATCGATTGATGGCTTAGACTGGGGAATACCGCGAAACGGCGTGGTAGGTGAGCTGGGGAGGGTTGAGAAGGACAGCAGCAGAGAACTGCTCCTGGACATGAGGTGAGCGTTTAGCTTCTGTGGAAAACGATAGCCAGAGTCCTGCGGGAAGCTGCTGTGAGGAGCAGAGGAGGTCAGGGACCCTGGCAGACTTTCATGGACAGCCTCCACCAAGCAAAAGAACAATCCTTCACAATACTCGGGGAAAAGAAGCAGACATACCAGCAGATGTCTGTGTGCAGACGGACGCTGCCCACCACACCTTCTCTTACCTCTTCCCTCTGAGATGATTTCGTAGAAGCCAAAAAGAGCACCCAAAGCTGCGCAACTGATGGAATCTTTGCCACTGCTGACGATGAAGAGGTGGCCCAGCAGCTGGCCCAGGATGGGGATGCAGAGCTCTCTGGGATCATCGTGGCTGTACTTGTGTTTTTGATTGTAGTCTGAGCTCTGGGGGAGGGAGGGAGGAGAGACAAAGGGCTTAGTGGAGGCAGAGCCGGCCCCTGAGAGAGCAGGGTCTGGGGAGGGAAGAGCAGGGGCAAAGGAGGGACGAAGAGCCTTGCTTCAGGGTGCTGAGGCCCTCACATGCACCCAGGCTTGCCTCGCAGGCACCCCTGAGTGGCAGGATGCTCTGGGATGCAGGAAAGGGTGGAGGGTTCCTTGTTCCTTACCTCGTCCACAAAATACGAGACGATGAAAGCACTCAGCCTCTCAATCCTCCTCACAGCTCTCTCACGCACAGCTGAGTTTTTGGAGCCAGCAAAGTCCAGCAGCACCTGCAAGGAGAGAAGTTGCTGGGCTGACAGGGGTCTGCAAATGTGACCTGAGAGGATTCTTTGGAAATTCTTTGCAAATGCCAAACCTCCAAGATATTCTGCAACTCCGCGCTGATGCTGGCGGTGGGACAGTTGCGTACGAAGGCCGCCAGCATGGGGTCCATGGCATTCATAGTCTGCAAGGAGGACAGATGATCACTGAATTATTTCTGTGGCCCTTCTCAGCCCCAGGAGCTGGCTCTGAGCCCCTCTGGAGCCCAGGGGTGGCTTTGGGGCTAAAAAGCTGCTGCGTGCAGACCTCCTGCAGCACAGGATCAGGCCAGGGAAGGGGAAGGGGAAGAAGGGATGAGGCTGGGAAAGCAAATCTGGGCCCCGGCCCTGCACTGGTCTCCAGTTGTCTCAGCACGGGGAAGCAAGGCAGCAGCACAGCAGGACTGGGGGTGCCGGTACCTCGCCCAGCACATACCTTGGTGTAGAGCTTTCTTTCTGTCTCTGGCGCATCCGACTCCGGAGGCAGAATGAAGACGCTCCTGTAGCACGCGTTCCGGAGACTCTCCTTTTTGCCATCCAGTGCTGTCACCACGGTGTTGCTGAGGGAGAGAGAGAGAGGAGCCTGTTGGACGCAGTGCCTCGAGGCTTATGAAGGAGGACACGGACCTCCCTTGGCCAGGCATCCCTGGGAGGGACGGGCAGCCTCCCTGCCAGCTTCAGGGCCACCAGGACATTGCCCTGGGGATGTGCTGGCCCAACCAGGGGCTGGGCACTCACCTGAGGACGGCGATGGTCTCCATGGCCTTCTGCCGAAATTCTGTGCGCAAGCTGTCCATGGGCTCCTTTTCCAGCAGCGCCTGCAGAGCACAAGCGGGATGAGACCTTGCAGCCGCCGGCACCCAGCACCAGCAGAGCCAGCGCTGCCCCAGCCCCGGCCTCCCAGGGGGCTGGTGCCGGGGGTCTTGCCCCTTCCCCAACCCGCCGCACATCCTCTCACCATGATGTTCTCCACCAGCTTATTTTTGCGGCAGAAGGCATGCAAGTCCAGCGCCAAGCCCTTCTCTGTAACAGTTCTGCACAGAGCGCAGATTTTGCTGAGGAACAGCATCTTCTGCGCCTCCTTGTCCTGGCAGCCACAAAGACACCAACAGAGCGTTAGGGGGACACCCACGGCCCGCAGGACCAAAGCCTTGAGGGGTCTGGAGCTGTGTGGGACGCCCGGAGGCCACGGCTCTGCCCAGCCAGCAGCCCTCCAGCAGCCCCGCAGCAGAGCCGTGGCAGCGCCAGGAGCACGGCTGCGATGCAAGCGGTTGCCGTTACCTTTTCTGTGCCGCTGACATATGCCTCGATGAATTCTATGACCGAATCTTTGTACAGATCCCATGCCTTAACTGCAAAAAAAGGAAAGCAAAGAGTGCTGCAGAGAGGGGCTGAACGCAGGAGTGAGGAGAGGAAGGGCCCCAGCCCCAGAAGGACGTGGGGAGGCCGCGAGGATGCCCAGAGGCTGCAGGAGCTCTGCTGGGAAGAGAGGCTGAGGGAGCTGGGCTTGTGGAGCCCGGAGAGGGCTGCGGGGGGACCTCGCTGGGGCCTCCCAGTGCCCAAAGGGGCCTCCGGAAAAGCTGGGGGGGGATCTTCATCAGGGAGTGCAGCGACAGGACAAGGGGTGACGGCTTTAACCTAAAAGAGGGCAGGTTTCTTTCGGTCAGGGAGGGATTTCTATCCTTCACGCCCAGGGTGGTGAGGCCCTGGCGCAGGCTGCGGTGCCCCCTCCCTGGCGCTGCCCACGGCCAGGCTGGGTGGGCTTTGGGCAGCCTGGGCTGGGGGGAGGCGTCGTGATCGCTGACGTCCCCCCCAGCCCAAAGCGTCCCGGGGTCCTGTGGTGCTGCGGAGGAAGCTCAGCACCGTCGGGCCCGTGCCTGCTCCCCTGGCACAGCCAGGGATGGAGCCCCCCCCCCCAACCCTCTCCCACCCCGGGCCAGGCCGTGCTGGGCCTCGACCCTCCCCACCTTGTCTCACCCTCTCACTTACGGGGATTCTCCAGAAAGACGGTCTCATCGATGGGCTCTGGCTGGGCCACCTCCTTTGACAGGCTGCATTCCTCATCCAGCAAGTCGTCCGGGCCCAGCTCGCAGACCTCAGCTAGGCTGCTGCCCTCTGCCAGCAAGCTGTCCTCTGCTGGCCGGCTGCTGCCCTCAGAGGACCAGGCCTCCTGCCAGGCCAGCCTGGGCTGCATGGGGGGGACATCTTCCTCCTCATCGGAGTCAGAAAGGGTCTCTAGAGTGGGAACAGGGCCCTTCAGGATAAAACGGCGGCTCCTGCGGGCGGGCGGTTGCGGCATTTTGGGACGTGGGCTGTGCTCGGGGACTCCTCGGAGGCCCTGTGCTCCTGCCCTGTCCGTCACTGCCGTGCACCGACACTGAGGGTCCGAGCCACGGCTGCACTCTTACAAGGCGGACCCCTGGGGTGTCATCAAGGGATGTCACAAAGGGTCCCAGTGTGACACGCGCCTGGGCTGGGTGGGTCCCGGGCGTCCGGGCGCCGTACGTTCGCGGGCGGCACCAAGCTGGGCAGGAGGGTTGATCCGCTTGAGGGCAGGAAGGCTCTGCAGAGGGATCCGGACAGGCCGGATCGACGGGCCGCATCTAAAAACCCATCTAAAAATCCCACCTAAACGTCCCCTGGTGTTAGTAATAGAAGAAGAAATAATACAGTATTGCTTAATATGTTACATTTGCGATGTACTGTTCCGGGGCTGCGCTTGGAAGACACAAAATAAATGTGTAAGGGTAGCAGGAGAGAATGCACCGATTCATGATGAGGAGTAAAGGAGGATTAAAAGAATGCTCAATTTGCAAGACATCTAGGTAACTGGGGCTTCTTGGACCCTGGGAACTGGATCAAACCATCAAACCGGTTTGGACTGAGACCAAGGGCTCAGAGAGCATGGGTGAGAAAGAAAGGTTAAAAAGTTCAACTCTGATGAAGACATCTTACTTCATCCCGACGACCACCCGGACGACCACCAGAGAGTAGTACGCAAGCGCAGAAGGACTGATAAGATAATTAGCCTACGAAGCGAGGCTAGGCGGAGCTAGGAAATGAATATGCGTAGATGAGTTGTGAAACCTAAGGCATATGTAATATCTTAGGGGATAAAAGAGAACGAAGAGGACAAATCAGACGAAGTTAGATTTGGGCAGGCATGCCCCTAACTTCCGGCGCCTAATAAAGCACCTTCGTATAATCACTTTATTTTGGATTATGTGGATTATGGATTTCGTGATTATGTGGATCGTGATTATGGATTATGTGTTTTCGTGAACGCTACCACCGGCACAACTCGAGGCCGTTTCCTCACGTCCAGGTCTCGGGCTGCAGGGTGCGCCCGCGTGCTCTGTCAGGGTTGTGGCAAACGGGGCCGCATCAGGCTGGAAGCCGGCCACCAGTGGGGTCCCCCAAGGCTCCATTTTAGGGCCAATTCTCTTCAACGTCTTTTATAAACGGTTTGGGCGTAGGGCTAGAAGGTGTTCGGAGCAAATTTGCTGGTGATACTGAACCGGGAGGAGCCGTTGACTCTGTTGAGGGTGGACAGGCCTCGCAGAGAGGGCTGGACAGATCGGAGAGCTGGGCGATCAGCAACCACGTGAAGTTTAACAAGAGCAAGTGCCGGGTCCTGCACC
This sequence comes from Anser anser, assembly GCF_964211835.1. NCBI lineage: Eukaryota > Metazoa > Chordata > Aves > Anseriformes > Anatidae > Anser > Anser anser. Next base: position 128,944 of record NC_139757.1, read on the forward strand.
CGGGACGGGGCAACCCTGGCTGTACGTACAGACCTGGCTGCCCCGGCAGCCAGGAGGGCCAACCGTACCCTGGGGTGCATCAAGCACGGCGTCGCTAGTCGGTGGAGGGAAGGGATTGTCCCGCACCGCTGGAGTTTAAGAAGCGTTTGGGCTGTGCTCTGAGGCACCCGGTCTGAATTTTTGGGTAGAGCTGTGTGGAGCCGGGAGTTGGACTCGGTGATCCTTGCGGCTCCCTTCCGGCTCGGGATATCCGAGGCTTCTAGACGCGCTTCGAGGAATTCATTCGTAGATATTTGAGTTAATTTTTAGGTCGTCGGCCCCATACGGAGCCAGGAGCTGGACTCGGTGATCCTTGCGGGTCCCTTCCAGCTCGAGATATCCGAGGCTTCTAGGATCCGTGACACCCTTGAGGAATCCGTTCTCAGACATCTGGGTTAATTTGGGGGTAGTCGGTCCCGTGTGGGGCCCGGATTTGGACTGTTCTCGAAGGACACCGGATTCGAAGGGTGCACCGGGTCCCCCTTCCCAACCCCTCCCCGGTGGTGGGCCCCACTTCGGGGCGTCGCCCCTTTAAGGAGGCTGCTGCGTTTACGGGTGGGGGGGGGCTGGGCCGACCGGAGGGAGGCGTGGCCAATGGACGGGGGGGGGGCGTGGCCGAGAGAAGAGGGCGTGGCCTAGAGATGGAGCGGTCTGGGGGTGGGGGCGTGGCCGAGCGGTGGGGGCGTGGCCTAGCGGTTGGGGGGGCGTGGCCTAGAAATGGGGGCGTGGCCTGGCGGTGGCGGCGTGGCCGAGCGAAGGGAGCAGGGCAGAGCGGCGGGGGCGTGGCCGAACGGACGGGGGCGTGGCCTAGCGAAGGGGGGCGTGGCCTAGCGAAGGGGGAGTGGCCTAGCGAAGGGGGGCGTGGCCTAACCCCGGGGCGGGGCGGGGCGGAGCCGCCGGGTCGCGGCCGCCCGGTCCTTCCCCCCCCCCCCCGCCCCATCTCCCCCCCCCCCCTCCCCGCCGCCACCCCGGTCCCGCCCCGCCGCTGCCGCCGCTACCGGAAGGGCCCGGCCCGGCCCCAGCCGCCGCCGCCAGCATGAGGTGAGCGGCCGGGAGCGGGCCCAGCCCCCGGCGCACCGGGGAGGGGGCCGGAAGCACCGGGAATTGGCACCGGGGGGGGGCTCCGGTAGCACCGGGGGGGGCTCCGGTAGTACCGGGGGGGGGGGTCCGAAGTACCGGGGGGGGGGCCGGTAGCACCGGAGGGGCTCGGAAGTACCGGGGGGGGTGGGTCGGTGGCACCGGGGGGGGTACGGGGGGGTACCGGTAATACCGGGGGGGGCCCGGTGGCACCGGGGAGAGCCCGGTGGCACCGGGGGGCACCGAGATCCGGCACCGGGGGGGGACGGGAGAGCAGCGGGAGGTCCCCCCGGCGGGGTCCCGGAAGCTCCCGGGGGGGGGGTCCCGGTAACACTGAGGGTACCGGGGGGGGGGGGGGGCACCGGAAGCACCGGGGGGCACCGGGAGCTGCACGGGGGGGGGGGGGAGGACTAGAGGGGGGGCACCGGGGGCTCGCACCGGAAGCATTGGGGGGGGCACCGGGAACTTCACCGGGGATGGGGGGGGGGCGGTCCTAGGTAACCCCCCCCCCCCCCCCGCCGCTTTCCGGGAGCGGGGGGGGGGGGTCCCGGTGCTGCCCCCCCCCGGGGAGCCCCGGTGGTCCCGCGGTGTTTGGGTAGGGCCGCCACAAACACAGCCCCCCCCCCCCCTCCAGGATGTGCCCGCCCAGGGGAGGGGCAGCGGCCGGAGCCGTTGGGAAGAGGAAGGAAAAGGGGGGGGGGAGGGGGTTAACGGGGGGGGGGGGGCAGCACCCGCTGGGAGCCCCGGGGAACCCCAAGTGCTGGGGTGCCCCCACCCATGGGTGCCGGTGTCATGGGGGGGGGGCTCACCCCTGGGGGGGGCTCAACCCTCGGGGGGGGGGCTGGGGGGGGATCACCCCTGGGGGGGGGGCTGGTACCGGGGGAGGGGGTCTTGTTTTGGGGTGCCAGCACCCATGGGTGCACATGTTGGGGGACTCCCCACCCATGGGTGCTGGGAGGAAGGGGGGGGTCACATCTGTGGGTACCGGTTCGGGGGGGGTCCCTTTCTGGGGTGCCAGCACCCATGGGTGCCCCTTTTGGGGGTGCTATCCCCACCCATGGGTGCTGGGTGTGTGCTGGCGGGTCCCGTACCCACGGCCCCCCCACCCATGGGTGCTGGGAGGAAGGGGGGGGGTCACATCTGTGGGTACCGGTTCGGGGGGGGTCCCTTTCTGGGGTGCCAGCACCCATGGGTGCCCATAATGGGGGGGCCCCCCCCACCCATAGGTGCTGGGTGTGTGCTGGGGGGTCCCCTACCCATGGCCCCCCCCCACCCATGGGTGCTGGTGGAAGGGGTGCTGAGGGGGGGGGGGTTCCCCATTTGTGGGTACCAGTACTGGAGAGGTTCCCATTTTGGGGTGACAGCAGCCGGGGGAGGGCTCCCCCACCCATGGGTGCTGGGTGCCCCCTGGTGGTGTGTGCGTGCTGGGGGGTCCCATACCCATGGCCCCCCACCCATGGGTGCTGGGGGAGTCACATCTGTGGTACTGGTTCCAGGGGGTCACTTCCTGGGGTGCCAGCACCCATGGGTGCCCATTTTGGGGGTGCTACCCCCACCCATGGGTGCTGGGTGAGTGCCGTGGGGTCCCATACCCATGACCCCCCCCACCCATGGGTGCTGGGTAGGGTCACATCTGTGGTTACCAGTTCCGGGGGTTCCCTTCCTGGGGTGCCAGCACCCATAGGTGCCCATATTGGGGGGTGCTCCCCCCACCCATGGGTGCTGGGTGCCCCCTGGTGTTGTGTGCGTGCTGGGGGGGGTCCCACACCCATGGGGGACCCATGGATGCTGGTGGAGGGGGTGCTGGGGGGGGGGATCCCCATCCGTGCGTACATCGGGGTGTCCTAAGCTGGGTGCTGGTGACGATATCGTGTCCCCCCCCCACCCATGGGTGCCCTCCACCCATGGGTGCCCCCCGGCCGGCCGCGCAGCGAGACGGTGCTGTGCAGCGCCCGCGCCACGGTGCTGCTCTACGACGAGGCCCAGAAGCAGTGGGTGGCGGCGGGGGGGGGCCCCAGACCCCCAGCTGCGTCCAGCTCTACCACCACCCCGGCACCCACGCCTTCCGCCTGGTGGGGCGCAAGATGCAGCCCGACCAGCAGGTGGGGGCACCCATGGGTGCTGGGGGGGGGGGGGGGGCACCTGTGGGGGCAGGGGTTAATGAGGTTTTGAGGAATAC